>NW_023270642.1:4138469-4323094 GCF_011800145.1 Mirounga leonina
AGGAAGGAAGGAAGGAAGGAAGGAAGGAAGGAAGGAAGGAAGGAAGGAAGGAAGGAAGGAAGGAAGGGGAACTCTTTTCGCATAGTAGGAAGCTATCAAAATCTATTTAATGGAATAATATGTAAAGAATGTTTTCCCTTCCTCTCCAAGACTCAAAGTTTTTTCTTATCTGATGATGGTTTTCCTACATAAAATCTGTTCTTTTCCCACAATTTGAAAACCAAAATATAGAAAAGTGCTCTTTACAGTTGGGAGATTTGAAATTATTTGTTATGGTTGAAAGGGAGACATATCTTTATAATATTCTACCTCCATCCGCCTTCATCTTTGAACTTACTCAGTGCTTTTTGATTTAACAAATTTTATATCAAAGCAAATCAAACTTTGATTTGAATATTACAAAGGGGAATGCATGATAGGGGATTGGATAACCAGTTTCTCTTTGTCTCTTCCCCTTCTCCTTTTGTTCTTTGTCTTGTTCTTTAAGAGAAAATACTTCTTGGGTGACCAGCTAGACAGTTTACTCGAAAGTAGGAGTTATTTCCATCACTCAGCAATAACTAAATGTATATAGCTCAAGTAGATTATATTAAAATTTATTGATGGAAAAAAATACTTCAGAGTACCCAAAACAGAAATAAAAGGATAACTTTTAATAGATAATTTAGATATATTAAATTTTGTAAAAATAAATCCCCCTTATTGATCTGCAAATTAGAACTTGCTAATAGCTGAAAGCATAAACAATATTTTAAAGATAACTATATTTTTAAGCAAAGCAAAACCTAAACACAAGAAAGTATATAAACTATCAGTGTGCAGCTTAAGTAATTTTTACAAAGTGACACAACTATGCAAACAGCACAGATTAAGACACAGCACTAAGCTCCCTCTCTCTCCCCCCAAGCTTCAATCTCTGCCTCACTCCAAAGCTATATCATGATTTCTAACACCAAAGGTTTGTTTTGCCAGTTTTAAATTTCTTAAAAATGGAAAACTACAGCAGTACTCTCTCATAACTGACTTCTTTCACTCAACCTTTTGTTTGTAAAATTCATTAATGATGCTGTGAACAGTTATAGTTTATTCATTTTCATGGCTGTATGATTTTCCATAGGAATATAGTTTATCCATTGTTCTCCTAATGGATATTTGGGTAGTTTCTGGTTTCAGGTTGACACTAATAGTTCTTCAATGTTTATTTTAACATACTTTTGCTGAAAATATGTACACATTTCTCTTGGACATTTTCCTCAGACTACTTTGGGACTAATTGCTGGATTAGGACATGTTTAGTAGATATTTCTAGTAGTTATTCAAATTTGTACTCCAACAAATAGCATATGTGAATTTCAGTTACTCCACCTCCAAATCAACCTATTAAATGATTTTTGAAAAAATATTGTCCATTCTAATGATAATGCAGATATATCATGTTTGAATTTGCATTTTTCTGGTAACTAATAAAATTGAGTATTTTTTCATATGTATACCAGCTATTTAAATACCCTATTTGTTGAGTCCTCTTCAAATCTTTTGTCAATATTTCCATTTAATTGTCTATCTTTTATTGAATACTTTAGATATTCAAGATATATAAATAAAATATCATCTTACATTCTCTAGGTTGTGTATTCATTATCCTAATAGTGCCTTTGACAAACAAAAATTCTCAATTTAATGTATTCCAATTTGTCAAATTTGTCCTGTTACAATTAGGTTTTGTTTTTTGTTTTTGTTTTTTGGTTTTGGGGGTTTTTTTTGTTTTTGTTTTTTTTTTGTATGTGTGTCCTCTTTAAGAACTATTTAACTCTCCCGGGGGGAATAAAGTTATATTTATTTAAATATTAATATATATCAAAATACACAAAAAGGATGTTTAGCTAAGTAGTCTATATAGTACTACATCCATTGTTATAAGTTCAGTTTGATCAGGGCAGTGTGCATTGAAAAACATCACATTTCTATAGAACTATGAATTAAATATAAATTCCTCTAGGGTTTAATCTACTAGGATGTTAGCAAGTTTAATGCCACTCATTTTAGTTTTTTCTTATCCCCTGCATATATTCATACATGAATTCTGGGTTTAAGAGGCATCAGGGAAAGATTATGGTGGTACAGACATCTGTCCATAGGAAGCTGTCTTTGTTTTTGCTTTACTTACAGGAAGTTGTGGTGGAGTGCTAGGCCCAACTATCTGTACTTGGGTGCTGTTATTCAAGAATGATACTCTCATCTCATCTGGTTAAAGAATCAACCTCTACTACCTTGCTCCTAGTTTTTCTACAGTCTCAAAAAAGGCTAAAAGTTTCTCAAATCCAGTTGGCTTTATCTTGGCCAAAGTGCTTCATAATCTTGCACTTTGAGATAAGGCAGCACCAGCTCCTTCAATAGATGTTAAAACACTGCATAAAGGGAGGTTGACCTTTCTTCTAGAATGAGAATGGATAATGAAGATGGTAACACAACTTATTTTTATTTCTTAATAGCATATGCCATCATAACAGAAAAATCAAAGTATGAAAAGATTCTAAAGTCATATTTAGGAATAAAATTAACCATAGTATTTAGATATTCACAAGTAAATATTCAGGATCTAAAGTTTATTGATCCTTTCAAAAGAAATATATCTAATATCAGAAAGCCAACAAATGATTAAAATATATTTGATATATAAAATGTAAAACTTAAAATCAGATTTTCTTCCTCCTTCCCCTGACCATGGATATCACCTTCAACCAAAGAATATTTTACTGGTTAATTAAAAAAATCTCAGAGTATTTTTATTTTTTCTCTAGATAGTTGCCAGGCAAATATTGAATTGAAAAATATAATGGTATTTTGACTTTTATTTTTAAAAATTTAACTCCTATATAAATGTCTTAAAAATAGTAAGACTTTCTTAAATTACAGAATGGGATGAAGTAATGCCTGATCTGTTCACTTTTTGTTACATGACCAGATAGAAGTTATGGTTATGAGCATAGGTTATTATGATCTTCCTTAGGAGAAAGAAATAAAATTTGACTAGTGTCTGGTGTCAGTAGGGTAATAGCCTTTCATTACTGTGTGTTCTCCGTACTACTAATGGCTTCAACTCTTTGGGTTCTTGCTTGAAAAGCTTTGGGTTTTCCTTCTGTCCACCCATGACTCAGATCATTTTATCTCCCCTCCCTGACATCTTCTCCAATGATTAATTTTAGAAAATCACGTTAGTTTATATTAAATACAATGTTATTTTCTAGAAGAACTTGAACTTTTTAAAACTTAACTTGATAAATTAAACCTAATTTGATAGGACTTGTAAATAGGACATATAACAAGACAGAAATGAAAACCCCACATATATCCAGAGAAAATTACACATTTTTTTAAAGTAGTTTACAGTTTGGGTGCCTGGGTGACTGAGTCGATTTTGTCTGCCTTCAGCTTAGGTCATGATCTCAGGGTCCTGGGATGGAGTCCCCCATTGGGCTCCCTACTCAGCGGGGAGTTTGCTTCTCCCTCTCCCTCTGCCCCTCCCTCCTGATCATGCTCTCTCTCACTCTCTCTCTAAGATGAATAAATGAAATCTTCAAAAAAATAAAGTAGTTTACAGGTTGAAAAGGATAAAGCCATAATATTCTTTGACTTTCCCTTTCCTTAATTCACTTGTTATTTTTGGCAAATAACAGTCTTATTTTCTTGTTTCAAAGTTTTTATTTAAATTCCAGTTAGTTAATAGTGTAATATTAGTTGTAGGTGTATTAGCTTTAGTGATTCAGCACTTACATACAATACCCAGTGCTCATGATAAGTGCATATGACAGTAAAAAAATGATCTCTTGCAGTTCTCATATATTTTCATCATGCTTAGTGCAATACCATAAACTGTGAGTAACAACATGAGACCCAAAAAAAGTGCTACTAGTGATGCTGGAAGTGCTCCCAAAAAGCAGAAAAGTCATGAAATTATAAGAAAAAGATGAATTGCTTGATATGTATTATACAGATTGAGGTTTGCAGCAGGAGCTGCCTGTCATTTTAAGATAAATGAATCCAGCATAAAGATCATTGCAAAAAAAAGAAAAGGAAATTCATGAAGCTGTCACTGCAGCTATGTCAACAAGTGTGAAAACCTTGCACTTTCTGTGAAATACCATTTTATCTCATATTGAATTGCAGTTTTTATGTTGGTACAAGAGAATTTGCTGGAGAATTTGATGCCAGCAAAGGATGGTTTGATAATTTTAGAAAGAGGTTTGGCTTAAAAAAAAAAAAAGTCAAGATAACTGGAGAAGCAGCTTCTGCCAACCAAGAGACAGGAGAGGAGTTCTGAGATGTCATTAAGAAAGTTATGGAGGGGAAAGGATATCCACTTGAACAGGGTTTAATGTGAATTAAAGTGCCCTATACTGGAAAAAGGTGCCACAACAAGCATTTATTAGTAAGAAGGAGAAGCGGCCACTGGGATTTAAGACAGGAAGAGATAGGCTACCTGTACCACTTTGTGGAAATTCAGTCAGGTTTATAATCAGGACTGCCCTTATCTGTAAAACCACTAGCCCCTGAGCCTTAAAGGGAAAAAATAAACACAAGCTGCCAATCTTTTTGTTGTACAACAAGAACGCCTGGACAACAAGAACCCTTTTTCAGGATTGGTTCCATCCATATTTTGTCCCTAAAGTTGGAAGTTCCTTGCCAGTAATGGACTGCCTTTTAAAGTTCTTTTGATAGTGGGCAATGCCCCTGGCCACCCAGAACCCCATGAGTTCAACAATGAAGGCATGGGAGTGGTTTACTTACCCCCAAACACAGTTTCTCTAACTTAACCTCAAATCAGAAGTTCACAAGGACCTTTAAGGCTCATTACACATGGTATTCTATGGAAAGGCTTGCCAATGCTATGGAAGAGAACCCTGATAAAGAAAACATCTTGAAAATCAGGAAGGATTGCACCATTGGAAATGCTATCATTGTTAAAGAAAAAAACCTTGAAAGCCATCAAGCCTAAAATAATAAAATTTCTCCTGGATAAAAGTGTGTCTGGATGCTGTGCATGACTTCACAGGATTTACAACAGATCCAATCAAGGAAATAATAAAAGCAATTGTGGATATGGCATAAAAGGTAGGGAATGAAGTGTTTCAAGATAAGGATCTTGGAAAAATTCAAGGTTAACAGACACCACATCGGAGGAATTAACAGAAGATGACTTGGTGGAGACTCATGCATCTAAACGAATGCCAGACAATGAAGAAGAAGATGTAGATGAAGCAGTACCAGAAAACAAATTGATGGTAGACAATCTGGCAGAAGGGTTCTAATTATTCAAGAATGCTTTTGACTTCTTGTACAGCATAGACACTTCTATGATACAGGCAATGAAACTAAAGCAAATGGCAGAATAAGGATTGGTATTGTATAGAAACATTTTTAGAGAAATGAAAAAGCAAAAAATGTCTGACAGAAATTGCAATGTATTTCTGCAAAGTTACACCAAGTGTGCCTGCCTTTCCTGCCTGCCCTTCCACCCCTTCTACTTCTGCCTCTCACCCCTGAGATAAGAACAACTTCTCCTCATTCTCCTCCTGAGCCTACTCAGTGTGAAGATGAGGAAAAAGAACTTTATGATGATCTTCTTCCACTCAATAATAGTAAATAATTATTATGCTGTACAGTTAAAAAGCTTATCTGCTGTGGATGCGTGTGTGTGTTTGTGTGAAAATCTAATAACTATATGATAAGAAATATATGAGACTTTTTTTCATCATTATTATCATTGCCTAACCATTGGGTAGAGCATCATGTGCAAGACTTGTATGGAAGTGGATAGTCTATCTTTACATAGACATAAGATGAATGATATTTAACATAAAATTACTAATGTGTTAGTTTTCTTACTATTTTATAACTTTGCATTCAAATAATTGCATTACCACACAGTATGCATCCCTACCCCATAATTGGAGAAACTGTGTATCAGCATATCATCACAGGTGCTTTCTTTTTAAGTAATAATGCTTCCAATACTGTATTATGAATATGACTGTAATTCTGTATGCCATAAAAATTTTATGTCTCATTCATGAGTGTATAGTGAGGCTACTCTGAAGCAATTATATTATCATTTTGTCATTATCAATGCACAGATTATTATACCTATAAATAAATATAAATTTCTTTTTCATATTATCTTTACATTTTTTATCTTTTCATTTTTGATGTTTAGTGTTTGTAACATGTATAACATCTACAGTCTTTTGTATCATATAATGTACAATATCGATGTAGGTATTGACAGATGATTCATCTTGTCTGTTTAGACAATATAAACTTGGGGGCGCCTGGGTGGCTCAGTTGTTAAGTGTCTGCCTTCGGCTCAGGTCATGATCCCAGGGTCCTGGGATCAAGTCCCACATCGGGCTCCCTGCTCTGTAGGAAGCCTGCTTCTCCCTCTCCCACTCTCTCTGCTTGTGTTCCCTCTCTCGCTGTGTCTCTCTCTCTGTCAAATAGATAAATAAATCTTAAAAAAAAATAGACAATATAAACTTACATATCAATAAATTCAGTATAATATTGTAAATGTACTTATCTTCCTTATGATTTTCTTAATAACTATTTTATTTTCTCTAGCTTATTTTATTATAAGAACAGTATATAATACATATAACATTCAAAATATGTGTTAATCAACTTTTTATGTTATTTTAAGGCTTCCAGCCAATGGTAGCTATAGTAATTAAGTTTTTGGAGAGTGAAAAGTTATATTCAAATTTCAACTGTGTGGGGGGTTCACACCCCTATACCCTGAGTTGTTAAAGGGTCAACTGTATTTTTTTCCTTTGGGTTAATTAAATATATGTTGGAATATTTTATTACATTTATCATAGAAAGTTTTTTTTTAAAGATTTTATTTATTTATTTGAGAGAGAGAGAATGAGAGAGAGCACATGAGAGGGGGGAGGGGCAGAGGGAGAAGCAGACTCCCTGCCGAGCAGGGAGCCCGATGTGGGACTCCATCCAGGGACTCCAGGATCATGACCTGAGCCCAAGGCAGTCGCTTAACCAACTGAGCCACCCAGGCGCCCTATCATAGAAAGTTTTAAAACACTTTAATCAAGTGCTTTCTGTTCACTTGGTAACAGTATGTAATTTTATCTTAATTACTGATTATGAAACACAACCTCCACTAAGATATAATGTTTGGAAATATATGTATATAATATACATATATTATAATTTTTAGATGCAAGCATTCTGAATTGTCTCATACTAGATAAAGAAGACATCATCTTTGGCTTTAGACTGCTATCAGAATGATTCTGACATTGCTACAAGATTTTAATTAATTTATTTTAATAAGTATATGTTTTCCTTAGATTTTCTACTGTTTTGGAAATCTGAGAGAAGATAAAAGGTTACCACCACACTATTTTATTCTAATTCATTATAGTTACATCTTTTTCTATTCTTCTAATACTTTATCTTGTAATTAGTATGTACAAGAACAATGAGAGTATATTGATATGAGAATTACTAGAGAAAATAGTCACAATTTACACTTTAACCTGTTTTAAGCAATATAATGGCATGTGTGTGTGTGTGTATTTAAATCCAGCATTTAATCTTGAGGTGTTTAAAACAGAGGAGAAGATGCAAATAACATTTTATTTTAATTTTTAATTCAATTAATTAACATATAGTGTATTATTAGTTTCCGAAGTAGAGTTCAGAGATTCATCAATTGCATATAACACACAGCGCTCATTGCATCACGTGCCTTCCTTAATGCCCATCACCCAATTACCCCTTCCCTCTACCCACCTCCCCTCCAGCAA
Source organism: Mirounga leonina (assembly GCF_011800145.1). NCBI lineage: Eukaryota > Metazoa > Chordata > Mammalia > Carnivora > Phocidae > Mirounga > Mirounga leonina. The sequence goes on from NW_023270642.1 coordinate 4,146,293, forward strand.
CCCTCAGTTTGTTTCCTATAGTTAAGAGTCCCTTATGGTTTGTCTCCCTCTCTGATTGCATCTTATTTTATTTTTCTTTCCCTTCCCTCTGTTTTATTTCTTCAATTCCACATATGAGTGAAATCATATGATAATTGTCTTTCCCTGATTGACTTATTTTGCTTAGCATAATAACATTTTAAAACCAGTTAGTGTCCTTTCTATTCCTAGCACAGGGTCCTATTTCCTTTATCTGTTATGATGAGAGAGTAGAGTACAGAGAAATAAAAGTCATGGGCTTGAGAACTGCAGAAAAAGAAGATAAATGACTTATCAAATACAAACAGATCACCAGATACCTTTTCTGTGTTAGCCGATAGCTAGTGATTGCTTAGGAACGAATCCAAAGCATATAGCATGTTTATTTTGAATTCTTCCTCAGTGAAAAATAGAATATTAACTGTAATTGCCATATGTAATTTACTGAAAAGAGGAATTGCTCCTGCAGAGCATCATGGCACATGGCATTTTTAAATGAATACTCACAGCAATTGAGCTCACCACAACAGCAACAAGAGGTGGCTACAAAACTATTACAGTAGTACATACAGTTAATTTTATGCAGTTATGATTTACTACTGTATCTTTATGTTTGCTTACATTTCTCAACTGTAAATGACACCATGTCTGTGTTTGTGTGCATAACTTTTGATACATTTTAACTTTACATGATAGATCTGAGTATATTTTTATGATAAATGATAAAACAAACTAGTATCTACATAACTTTTATACATTTAAGGCATAACTTTCTCTTTTTCTTTCTTTCTTTCTTTCTTTCTTTCTTTCTTTCTTTCTTTCTTTCTTTCTTTCTTTCTTTCTTTCTTCTTTCTTTCTTTCTTTTCTTTCTTTTCTTTCTTTCTTTTCTTTCTTTTTCTTCCTTTCTTTCATCTCTAGACTATGTGGCTCATCTGTGAGTTTTTTTCAAATTGTTGCAAACCTCCAAAACTTTTCCAAAATATTTATTTAAAAAATTCCCATATAAGTGGAACCACTCAGTTCAAATCCATGTTTTCAAGAGTCTACTATATTCAATTCTTAGGTGATAGCAAATGAGTAACAAATAAAATAAGGCTTCACCATTTTTCTTGTATTATTTTTCCATACTTACTGTTCATGAACAGTATATTATATAAGACAGCAGTCACACTGGCCTCCAGACATTATTTGAGAATTTATGCTCCTTTGTGTAACAAAGTTTATTCTGCCAGGAATAGTCTTCCTTCTCTTTCATCTAGGCGAAATATTTTGAGATTCTTCAAGACCAGAATTAGTCTTATATAAAAATGCATGAAACTATAGGAAGGAGGCAATAGCTTGCCCTATGAGCTCATATAGCAATCTGTGTTCCTCTTTTGACATGTTGTGGTTTAGGGTACTTACACACATGAAGTAATTTCTTTATTTTCTTTGTGATTATTACTGATGAACCATCAATAATTATTATAATTATAATTAAAAATTCTTATATTTTAGTGCATTTTTCCATATGAAATCTTTTTTTTGTCTGTTTGTTTTATCAAATCTGTTTACACTCATGGGAGTATAGTGGGCATATAATGGCATCTTTTTTGTGCATCATAGAAGGAAAGGACTAAGAACAAAGTTCTAGACATAATTCTTCCAGGCCTAGGTGGACTTGCACTGCTGACAGCTAGATGTGTCTCCAAGAATTTCCAGAATTTTGTTTCTTCTAGTCTGTGCTGCCATATACATTTCTAGCTCCAAATTCCATTTCTGAAAATTTGTTTTTTCCCCTCTACTGAATCATTGCAAGCATCAAAAGCACCAGCTCTGTGGTTTAATTAATAATCTTATATTACTAAGACAGGAACTATGGCTATATTCACTTAAAAATTTGTTTTTCTCTTTATTTTTATTAGTTTTCTTAAGGTCTTGATGATTTTATAAAGTAGCTCCAAACTTTTTTTTTGGGGGGGGCAGAGTTATGGTTGCTGGATTCTTAAATGATAGTTTCAACAATTATCTGATAAAAATAAATTCATGTCATTAAAAAAAAAGAAAAAAAGAAGGAAAGAAAGAAGAAAGAAAGAAAGAAAAAAAGAAGAATGAAGAAAGAAAGAAAGAAAAAGAAGAGAGGGAGGGAGGAAGGAGGGAGAAAGGAAGGAAAGAAGGAAGGAAGGAAGAAAATAAACTAGGGCAATGTCTTCATGAATAGAGATGCAATAATTCTCAGCAAAATACTAGTAAACAAAATTCAACAGCACTTTAAAGGGATCATATACCATGATCAAATGGGACTTATCCCTGGGCTGGAAGGATATTTCAACACATGCAACTCAATAAACATGATACACTACATTAATAGGATGAAAGAGAAAAATCATGACTATCTTAGTAGGTGCACAGAAAGCATTTGACAAAATAAGCATTCCTTTATAATAAAAACTCTTGATAAATTGGGTGAAAATGGAATATACCTCAGCATAATAAAGGACATATTACATAATAAAAGACATACTCAATGGTGAAAGATTGAAAGATTTTCCTTTAAAATCAGGAAGAAGACAAGGGTGCTCACCCTCACTTCTCCTATTCAACATACACTGGAAGTCTTAACTGGAGCAATTTCACAAGAAAAAGAATTAAAAATCATCTAAAATGGAAGAGAAGAGGTAAAATTATCTCTATTGATGACATGATCTTGTATGTAAAAATCCTGAACCACCGAAAAAACTGTTAGAAGTAATAAATTTAGTAAAGTTTCAGGGTATAAAATAAAGCATCCAAAAGTCATCTGCAATTCTATACTCTAAAAATAAACTAAGAAACAAAGAAAAAATCCTGTATGTAATAGCATCAAAAAGAATAAAATTCTTAGGAACAAATTGAACTAAGGAGATAAAATATCTGTATACTAAAATTGTAAGACATTGAGAAAAAATATTGAAAAAGAAATAAGTACAAAGGTTCCTATGTTTATGAATCAGAAGAGTTAATATTTTTTAAATGTCCATATTATCTAAAGCTATGCATAAATTCAAAATTCTGATGGCACTTTTCACTGAAATAGAAAAAGTAATCCTAAAATTTCTGTGAACCACAAAAGACCCTGAATAACCACAGTAATCCTGAGAAAGAAGAATAAAGCTAGGGGCATCACACTTCCTGATTTTAACTGTATTGCAGTATTATAGTAATCAAAACAGTAAGGAACTACCACAAAAATACACACATAGACCAATGGAACAGAATTGAGAGCCCAGAAATAAATCATCAGATATATGGTCAACTAATATTTGACAAGGGACACATGAATATTCAATGGAGGAATGATAGTCTGTTCAATATATGGTGTTAGGAAAACTAGATAATCACATGCAAAAGAATGAAATTGGACCCCTATATTAAACAACCCAAAAAATTAACTCAAAATCAATTAAAACTTAAACATAAGGTGCAAATTGTAAAACACCTTGAAGAAAACATAGGAGAAAATCTGGACATTGGTCTTGACCCTGATTTTTGGGAGTATGACATGAAAGGCACAGCAATAAAGCAAATTAAATAAGTGGTACTATATCGAACTAAAAAGGTGTTCACAGCACAAGGAACAATCAACAAAATTAAAAGGCAACCTACAGTAAAAAAAAAAAAGGCAACCTACAGTATGGGAGAAAATATTTGCTAAACATATATCCTTTAAAAGTTAATATTCAAAATATATAAGGAAATTCTACAACTCAATAGCAAAAGAACACAAACAATCTGATTAAACAATGGGTAGAGGAACTGAATAGACAATTTTCCAATGACAAAATACTAAAGGTCAATGGATACATGGGGAAAAAAGTTCAACATCAGTAATTATCAGGAAACATCAATTATCAAATATGCAAATATGCATATCATCTCACACCTGTTGTTTAGCTATCATCAAAAAGGTAAGAGATAGGAAGTGTTGGCAAGGATATGGAGAAAGGGGAAAAATTATGCACTGGTTATGGGAATATAATATGTATACCATTTTGGAAAACAGTATGTAGGATATCACTTATATGTGGAAACTAAAATCATCAAATTGGGAGAAGAACAAGATGGCAGAGGAGTAGGAAACCTAAATTTCATCTGGTCCCAGGAATTCAGCTGGATAGTTATCAAACCATTCTGAACACCTACAAATTCAACAGGAGATCAAAGAAAAGAATAGCAGCAACTGCATGAACAGAAAAGTGACCACTTTCTGGAAGGTAGGACATGTGGAGAAGTGAAATCTGAAGCAATATTTGGGAAGATAGACCTTGGAGGAAGGGAGCCTCCATCAGCTGGCTACCAGCAAGTGATAGAGCAGTGGAACACAAAATCGGAACTTTTAGAAGTCTTCTCCGTTGAGGGATGTCACTCCAGTGGCTAACCAGGGGTGGAACCCTTGCTGAGACAGTGGTCTCAGGACCCTCAGGGTCACAGATAGACCGGGGATGACTGAGTGTGGCACAGCTCCCAGGTATCAGAGCAGGAAAGCCAGCTGCAAAGATGGAGCTAAGAAGTGGGTTCAGCTCAGTGTTCCCATAAACCCTGATCTGAGGCACAGTTGGGCCATTACTCTTCGAGCAACAAGTGGCAGATCTGGGGAGACTCCCCTTCCTCCCCTGGGAGGAGCGGTGTGGGAGCGCACCACAGGGATCTGCTGGGTTTGGAGACTCCACCCAGGGTCGTGTGCCAGAGATAGAAATGCTCGGTCACAGGCTGGGTGAGCATAGAATGTGGCTGGAGACCAGGGAGACAAGAATGATTGAATCCTTTTCTCTGAGGGCTCACTGAGGAGTGGGGCCCCGAGTTCTCAGTTCCTCTGGGGCCAGAGATTGGGTGGCCACCATTTTCATTTGCACACCCCAAAGCTGTGCTGAAAGCTTTCAGGAAAAAAAGCTACCGAGAGCAAACCAAAGCAGATTATTTAGCCTGGCCCCTGGCAAGGGCGGTATAATTCTGCCTGGACCAAAGACATTTGAGAATCACTGCAAACAGGCCCCTCCCCCAGAAGATCAGCAAGAACATCCAGCCAAGACCAAGTTTACCGATAAATGAGAACCTCGGAACACCAACGTTAGGGGAATATAGCATATAGAATTCATGGCTTTTTCCCACAATTCTTTTGTCTTTCAAAGTTATTTTTTTATTTTCTTTTTTTTTTTTAATTTTTCTTCTTCCCTTTTTCAAAAAATACCTTATCAATTCCTTTTTTAAAATCTTTGTAATTTTCATTTTTACAGTCATTCTATCACTTCATTGTATTTAACCATACTTTCTGTATATATGTTTTTTTCTCTTTAAAATGGTGGGATACAGTCTCTTCTAATAGACCAAAATATACCCTAAGTCTAGTGTATGGCTTTGTTCTAGTCTCCCACCTGATCATATTCTCTCCCTTTTTATTTTTTAATTTTTCTTCTTATTTTTTTCAACCAACTTCTTATCTTAATTCCTTTTACATAATCTTTTTCAATTTTCATCCTTACAGTCATATTCCAACCCTTCAACATATTTACCCTTATTTTTGTACATATATAAGTTTTTTTTTTCCTTAAAAGTTTGGGAGGCAGTTTCTTCTAACAGACCAAAATACACCCAAACTCTAGTGTGTGGCTCTGTTCTATTCACCAGCCTGATCATATTCTTTTTTTTTTTTTTTCCTTTTTTTCCTCCCTGTTTCAGGTCTCTTCTAATTTATTTAGTGTATATTTTTCTGGGGTCGTTGTTACCCTTTTAGCATTCTGTTTTCTCATTCATCTATTCTTCTCTGAACAAAATGACAATACAGAAAAACTCACCTCAAAATAAAGAACAAGAGGCAGTACCAACTGCCAAGGACCTAATCAATGCAGACATTAGTAAGATGTCAGAACAAGAGTTCAGAATGATCATTATAAAGATATTAGCTGGGCTTGAAAAAAAGAATAGAAGGTACTAGAGAATCCCTTCCTGGAGAAATAAAAGAACTAAAATCTAACCAAGTCAAAATCAAAAAGGCTATTAATGAGGTGAAATCAAAAATAGAGGCTCTAACTGCTAGGATAAATGAGGCAGAAGAGAGAATCAATGATATAGAAGACCAAACAATGGAAAATAAAGAAGCTGAGAAAAAGAGAGAAACAACTACTGGATCACAAGGGCAGAATTAGAGAGATAAGTGATCCCATAAGATGAAACAATATTAGAATAATTAGGATCCCAGAAGAAGAAGAAAGAGAGAGGGGGGCAGAAGGTATATTGGAGCAAATTATAGCAGAGAACTTCCCTAATTAGGGGAAGGAAACAGGCATCAAAATCCAGGAGGCACAGGGAACACCCTTTGTCAATAAAGACATGTCAACACCCCAACATCTAATAGTAAATGTTACGAGTCTCAGAGAAAAGGGAAAATCCTAAAAGCAGCTCAGGACAAGAGGTCTGTAACCTACAATGGTAGAAACATTAGATTGGCAACAGACCTATCCACAGAGACCTGGCAGGCCAGAGAGGACTGGCATGATACCTTCAGAGACCTAAACGAGAAAAATATGCAGCCAAGAATACTATGTCCAGCTAGGCTGTCACTGAAAATAGAAGGAGAAATAAAAAGCTTCCAGGACAAACAAAAACTAAAGGAATTTGCAAACATGAAACCAGCCCTACAAGAAATCTTGAAAGGGGTCCTCTAAGCAAAGAGAGAGCCTAAAAGCAACATAGACCAGAAAGGAACACAGACAATATACAGTAACAGTCACCTTACAGGCAATACAGTGGCACTAAATTCATATCTTTCAATAGTTACCCTGAATGTAAATGGGCTAAATGCCCTAATCAAAAGACACAGGCTCTCAGATTGGATAAAGAAACAAGACCCATCAATTTGCTATCTGCAAGAGACTCATTTTAGACCCAAAGACACCTCCAGATTGAAAGTGCAGGGGGGGAAACCATTTACCATGCTAATGGACAAGCAAAAGAAAGCTGTGGTGGCAATCCTTATATCAGACAAATTAGATTTTAAACCAAAGACTATAATGAGAGATGAGGAAGGACACTATATCCTACTTAAAGGGTCTATCCAACAAGAAGATCTAACAATTGTAAATATCTATGCCCCTAACATGGGAGCAGCCAATTATATAATCCAATTAATAATAAAATAAAAGAAACACATTGACAATAATACAATAAGAGTAGAGGACTTTAACATCCCCCTCACAGAAAGGGACAGATCATCGAAGTAAAAGATCAACAAGGAAATAAAGACTTTAAATGACACACTGGACCAAATGGACTTCACAGATATATTCAGAACATTCCATCCCAAAGCAACAGAATACACATTCTTCTCTAGTTCACATGGTACATTCTCCAGAATAGATCACATCCTGATCACAAATAAGGTCTCAACTGGTACCAAAAGATTAGGATCATTCCCTGAATAGTTTTTGGACCACAATGCTTTGAAACTAGAACTCAATCACAAGAGGAAAGTCAGAAAGAACTCGAATACATGGAGGCTAAAGAGCATCCTACTAAAGAATGAATGGGTCAACCAGGAAATTAAAGAAGAATGAAAAATATTCGTTGAAACAAATGAAATTGAAAACACAACTGTTCAAAATCTTTAGGATGCAACAAAGGTGGTCCTAAGAGGAATGTATATAGCAATACAAGTCTGTCTCAAGAAACAAGAAAGGTCTCAAATACACAACCCAACCTTACACCTGAAGGAGCTGGAGAAAGAACAGCAAATAAAGCCTAAACCCAGCAGGAGAAGAAAAATAATAAAGATTAGAGGAAGAAATCAATGAAATAGAAACAAAAAGAACAGTAGAACAAATCAACGCAACTAGGAGCTCATTTTTTGAAAGAATTAATAAGATCGATAAACCCCTTGTAAGACTTATTAAAAAGAAAAGAGAAAGGACCCAAATAAATAAAATCATGAATGAAAGAGGAGACATTACAACCAACACAAAAGAAAGACAAACAATTTTAAGAACATATTATGAGCAACTCTATGCCAGCAAATTAGATAATCTGGAAGAAATGAATGCATTCCCAGAGACCTATAAACTACCAAAACTGAACCAGGAAGAAATATGAAACCTGAACAGACCCATAACCAGTAAGGAAATTGAAGCAGTCATCAAAAATCTCCCAAAAAACAAAAGCCTAGGGCCAGATGGCTTCCCAGGGGGAATTCTACCAAACATTTCAAGAATTAATACATATTCTTCTGAAACTGTTCCAAAAAGTAGAAATGGAAGGAAAACTTCCAAACTCATTTTATGAGGCCAGCATTACCTTGATCCCAAAATCAGACAAAGACCCCATCAAAATGGAGAGCTACAGACCAATATCCCTGATGAACATGGATGCAAAAATTCTCACCAAAATACTAGCCAATAGGATCCAACAGTACATTAAAAGGATTATTCACCACTACTAAGTGGGCTAGGCTGCATGGTTGGTTCAACATCCGAAAATCAATCAATGTGATACAATACATTAATAAAAGAAAGAACAAGAACCATATGATCCTCTCAATAGATGCAGAAAAACCATTTGACAAAGTACAGCATCCTTTCTTGATTAAAACTTTTCACAGTGTAGGGATAGAGGGTACATACTCCAAGATCATAAAAGCCATCTATGAAAAACCCACAGCCAATATCATCCTCAATGGGGAAAAACTGAGAGCTTTCCCCCTAAGGTAAGGAACATGGTAGGGATGTCCACTATCACCACTGCTATTCAACATAGTATTAGAAGTCCTATCCACAGCAATCAGACAACAAAAAGAAATAAAAGGCATCCAAATCGGCAAAGAAGAAGTCAAACTCTCACTGTTTGCAGATGATATGATACTTTCTGTGGAAAACCCAAATGACTCCCCCCTAAAACAGCTAGAACTCACAGGAATTCAGTGAAGTGGCAGGATATAAACTCAATGCACAGAAATCAGTGGCATTCCTATACACCCACAACAAGACAGAAGAAAGGGAAATTAAGGAGTTGATCCCATTTACAATTGCACCCAAAGCCATAAGATATCTAGGAATAAATCTAACCAAAGAGGCACAGAATCTGTACTTAGAAAACTATAAAATACTCATGACAGAAACTGAGGAAGACACAAAGAAATGGAAAAACGTTCCATGCACATGGATTGGAAGAACAAATATTGTGAAAATTTCTCTGCTACCTAGAGTAATCTACACATTTAATGCAATCCCTATCAAAATACCACCAATGATTTTCAAAGAAATGGAACAAATAATCCTAAAATTTGTAAGGAATGAGAAAAGACCCTGAATAGCCAGAGGAATGTTGAAAAAGCAAAACAAAGCTGGTGGCATCACAATTCTGGACTTCAACCTCTATTACAAAACTGTAATCATCAAGAGAGTAGGGAACTGGCACAAAAACAGACACATAGATTAATGGAACAGAATAGAGAGCCCAGAAATGGACCCTCCACTCTATGGTCAACTAATCATTGACAAAGCAAGAAAGAATGTCCAATGAAAAAAAGAAAGTCTCTTCAACAACTGGTGTTGGGAATATTGGACAGCCACATGCAGAAGAATGAAACTGGACCACTTCCTTACACCATATACAAAGATAGACTCAACATGGATGAAATACCTCAATGTGAGACAGGAATCCATCAAAATCCTTGGAAAGAACACAGGCAGCAACTTCTTCGACCTCAGCTGCAGCAACTTCTTCCTAGAAACATTGCCAAAGGCAAGGGAAGCAAGGGCAAAAATGAACTTTTGGGACTTCATCAAGATAAAAAACTTTTGCACAGCCAAGGAAACAGTCAACCAAACCAAAAGACAACCGACAGAATGGGAGAAGATATTTGCAAATGACATATCAGATAAAGGGCTAGTATCCAAAATCTATAAAGAACTTATGAAACTCAACCCAAAGAAGAAATGATCCAATCAAGAAATGGGCAGAAGACATGAACAGACATTTTTCCAAAGAAGACATCCAAATGGCCAACAGACACATGAAAAAGTGCTCAACATCACTCAGCATCAGGGAAATACAAATCAAAACCTCAATGAGATACTATGTCACACCAGTCAGAATGGCTAAAATTAACAAGTCAGGAAACGACAGATGTTGGCAGGGATGCAGAGAAAGGGGAACCCTCCTACACTGTTGGTGTGAATGCAAGCTGGTGCAGCCACTCAGGAAAACAGTATGGAGGTTGCTCAAAAAGTTGAAAATAGAGCTACCCTACAACCCAGCAATTGCACTACCGGGTATTTACCAAACATACAAATGTAGGGATCCAAAGGGGTATGTGAACCCCGATGTTTATAGCAGCAATGTCCACAATAGCTAAACTGTGGAAAGAGCCAAGATGTCCATCGACAGATGAATGGATAAAGAAGATGTGGTATTTATATATACAATGGAATATTATGCAGCCATCAGAAAATCCCCAAAATATTGCCATTTGCAATGATGTGGATGGAACTAGAGGGTATTATGCTGAGCGAAATAAGTCAATCAGAGAAAGACATGTATCATATGATCTCACTGATATGAGGAATGCTTAATCTCAGGAAACAAACTGAGGGTTGCTGGAGTGGTGAGGGGTGGGAGGGATGGGGTGGCTGGGTGATAGACATTGTGGAGGATATGAGGTATGGTGAGAGCAGTGAATTGTGTAAGACCGTTGAACCATAGACCTGTACCTCTGAAACAAATAATACATTATATGTTTAAAAAAAAAATCATAGGAAGGGAAAAATGAAGTGGGGGAAATCGGAGGGGGAGACGAACCATGAGAGACTATGGACTCTGAGAAACAAACTGAGGGTTCTAGACGGGAGGGTCATAGGGGGATGGGTTAGCCTGGTGATGGGTTTTAAGAAGGTATGTATTGAATGGAGCACTGGGTGTTATATGCAAACAATGAATCATGGAACACAACATCAAAAACTGATGATGTAATGTATAGTGATTAACATAACATAATAAATTTTTAAAAATAAATAAATAAATAAATAAAAACATCAAAGTGATAGATTCTAGAGTGGAATGGTGGTTGCCAGAGGCTGAATGGTGGCGGAAATTGGGAGATATTTTTCAGAAGATACAAACTCAAGTTATAATATGAATAAGTTCCAAAAATCAGTGTACAGTATGATGACTATAGTTAACAATATTGTATTGTATACTTGATAGTTGCTTTAATAGTAGAGCTTTATTGTTCTCACCATAACAAGAATAAAATGGTAATTAAGTTAGATGAAGACTGTTAGCTAACCTAATTGTAGTAAACAATGTTCAATATGCCATGTATCTAATTATTTCATAGTATATTTTAAATTTTCACAATTTATATGGTGATTATATTTAAATATAGATGAATTTTTTTTAAATATCAATAATGTAACCTTCCATCATAGGAAATTAGAAAAAAGACCAAGTTTAACCCAAAGCAAGAAGAAAATGAATAATAAAATTTAGAGCTGAAATCAATGAAATTGTAAGCAGGAAGTAAATAGACAAAATCAGTGAAATAAAAAGGTGGTTGAAAGAGATCAGTATAATTAATAAACTTCTAGCTAGTTAACTAATAAAAGAAGAGAGAAGATACAAATTCATAATACAGAAATGAAACAGGGACCATCACTGTTGATCTCCTATACATTAAAGGACAATAAAATAACCTTACAAGCAATTTTATACCCACTAATTTTATAACCTAGATTAAATGGACGAGGTCCTTGAACAGCACAATCTGTCAAAATATAGAAGAATTATATAATCTGCTTAGGCATGTATACATTATAGAAAATGAACCTATAATTGTTTAATTGGTGAATTCCACCAAATTTTTAAGAGAGAATTTATACCGATTTTTTTTACAATATCTTCCAGAACATAGAACTGGAAATAGTTCCTAACTCATTCTGTGAGGCCAGCATTATCCTAGTAACAACAACAGATAAATACCTTACAAGAAAAGAAAACTATAGGCAATATCTCTGAAGGGCATAGAAGCAAAAATCCTTAGGAAAATAATCTAACAACCATTTATGATAAATATTTTCAATAAACTAGAAATAAAGGAGAACTACCTGAACTTAATAATAGACATCTACAGATAATTATAGCTAACATCCATATTAATGGTAAGAAACTTGAAGCTTTTCTGCTAAGATGAGGTAAAGGTAAGGATATCCCCTCACACCACTGCATTTCAAAATCATACAGGAATTCTTACTAATAAAATAAGACAAGAAAAGGAAATAAAACGTGTACAGATTGGGAGGAAATAAATAAATCTGTCTTTGTTTGCAGATGACATGATAATCTATGTAGAAAATCTGAAAGAATTAACTAAAAAAAATATAAAACTAATAAGCAAATATAGGGAGTTTCCACAATACAAGGATAATATACAAAAGTCAATTGCTTTGCTATATGGCAGAAATTAATAAGTGTTATTTGAAATTAAAAATACAATAGCATTTACAACCGCACCCCTGAAAAGAAATACTTAGGCATATATCAAGGTATGTACAAGTCTATATGTGGAAAACTACAAATATCTGATGAATAAAATCAAGAAGAACTAAATTAATGGAGAGACATTCCTTGTTCATAGATAGGAAGACTCACTATTGTCTAGATGTTCTTTCTTCCCAACTTGATCTATAAATTCAACATAGTTGCAATCAAAATCCTATCAAGTTACTTTGTGGCTATTGATAAACTGATCCCAAAGTTTATATAGGGAGGCAAAAAAAAAAAAAGAAAAAAACCATAATAGCCAACACAATATTGAAGGAGAATAAATTTGGAAGACTAACATTACCTAACTTTAATATTCACTACAGAGCTACAGTAATCAAGACAGTATTGTATTTGTGAAAGAATAGACAAATAGATCAATGTAATAGAATAGAAAGCCCAAAGGTAGACTTGCATAAACTTATCCTTGATAAAGTGACAGTACAATGTATCAAAATTAGCAATGATGATACAATGTATCAGAAATAGCCTTTTCAACAAATCATTACTGAAACAATTAGACATCCACCTACAAAACAATCTAGACACAGATATTAAACCCTTCACAAAAATAACTCATAATGGACCCACAGACCTAAATGTAAAATGAAAACTGTAATATTTCTAAAAGATAATATAGGGGAAATGCTCAATGATGTATGATGATGACTTATTAGATACAACATCAAAGGCATAATCCATGAAAGAAATCATTGATAAACTGGACTTCATTAAAAATAAAAACTTTCGCTTTGCAAAAGAAAATGTTGACACATTGAGAAGGTAAGCCACATACTGGGAGAAAATGTTTGCAAAAAACTGCATCTGATAAAAGTCTTTTATCCAAACTAAATAAGAATTCAAACTCAACAATAAGAAAACAAACAACTCAATTAAAAAATAAACCAAGACCTTAACAGACACCTCACCAAAGATATTCAGATTGCAAATAAACTATGAAAAGGTGCTCCACATCATTTGTCATCAGGCAAATGGATATTTAAAATTACAATATCACCACACATCTATTTGAATAGCCAAAATCCAGAACACTGATTGGCGAGGATATGAAGCAACAAGAATTCTAATACATTGTTGGTGGGAATGCAAAATGGTGTACCACTTTAGCAAATGGTTTGGCAATTTCTTACAAAACTAAATATATTCTTATTGTATGATTCAGCAATTGCACTCTCTGGTAGTTATCCAAGGAGTTGGAAACTTATGTCTACAGAAAAACCTGCATATAGATGTTTATAGCAACTTTGTTTATAATTACCAATACTTGAGAAGCAACCAAGATATCTTTCCTTAGATGAATTGATAAATAAACTTTGGTACATCCAGACTATGTGATTATTCAGTGTTAAGAAGAAATGAGCTATCAAGTCATGGAAAAATATTGAAGACACTTAAATGCATATTTACTAAGTGAAATAAGGCAGTTACAAAGGACTACATACTGTCTAATTCCAACTATATGACAATCTGGAAAAGGCAAAACTATGACAACTGGAAAAAGATCCATGGTTGCCAGGAATTAAGGAGGAGGGAAGGAAGATAAATAGATGGAGCACAGATGGTTTATTGGGCAGTAAAAATATTCTGTAAGATACTATAATGGTGAATATGTCTTTATCATTTTCTCAAACACATGAATGTAAACAACAAAAGAAAGCCATGATGTAAACTACGGACTTAGGATGATTATGATGTGTCAGGGTAGATTCATCAAATGCAACAAATGTACCACTCTGGTAGAGGATGTTGATAACAGAAGAGGGTGTGCATGTTTGGGATCAGGAAGCACATGGGAGATAAGTACCTTTGCCTCAATTTTAATGAGAACCTAAAACTGCTATAAAACAATACTGCCAGGGGAGCCTGGGTGGCTCAGCCAGTTAAGTGTCTAGCTTCAGCTCAGGTCATGATCTCAGGGTCCTGTGATTGAGCCCCACATCAGGCTCTATGCTCAGTGGGAAGTTGGCTTGTCCCTCTGTCCCTCCCCTTGCTTGTGCACTCTCTCTCTCTCTCAAATAAATACATAAATATAAAAAATAGGGGCACCTGGGTGGCTCAGTTGGTTAAGCGACTGCCTTCGGCTCAGGTCATGATCCTGGAGTCCTGGGATCGAGTCCCGCATCGGGCTCCCTGCTCAGCAGGGAGTCTGCTTCTCCCTCTGACCCTCCCCCCTCTCATGCTCTCTCTCTCTATCTCATTCTCTCTCTCAAATAAATAAATAAAATATTAAAAAATAAATAAATAAAAAATAAATAAACAAATAAAGCCTTAAATTTAAAAAAGAAAGAAAAATAAATTTAAAAATTATCACATAAGTTAGAAGACTTAAGCCCTTACATAACAATAATTACATTAGCTCTAAATAGTCTAAATACATTTAACAGAAAGAAATTGGCAGAGTGGATTTTAAAATCATGATTCATCTGTATGGTGTCTATAGGAAACAAACCAAATTAGCAATATAGATAGGTTGAAATGGAATGAATGAAAATATACATATACATATGTATATATCAAGTAAACATTCATTAATGAAAACAAAGCAGAAATAGCTATATTAAAATTAGCTAAAGTAGACTAGACTAACAAAAACAAAGAGGAATATTATGTGCTGATAAAAATGTCAATCCACAAAGAATACATAGCAATCATAAATGCATAGGAACTAAACAACAGAGGTACAAAATTGCACAAGGCAAAAATTGATAGAACTGAAAGGAGAAAAAATAAAACCACAATTATTTTTGGATACTTCAATACTCCTCTCGCAATTACTGATAGACCAACTGCAGAAAAACATCAAGGAACTAAAAGAACTCAGCAATACCTTCAACCAACAGGATCTAAAGACATTTATAGAACACTCCAACCAACAACAACAGAATACATATTCTTTTCAAGTACCAAAAAATATATACCAATACAGACCATATTCTGGGCCATATACCAATATAGACCATATTCTGAGCAAAGTTAAAAGAACTGAAATCATACAGAGGGTGTTCTTTAACCACAAAGGGCAAACTAGAAATGAATAACAGAGAGATAACAAGAAAATATCTAAACACTTGGAAACTAAATAGTACATTTATATAATCCATGGGGAAAATAACTCTCAAAGGAAAAATTGTAAATGCATTAAATGAAATGAAAATGAAAATGCAAGGAATTAAAACTTGTAGCACACAGCTAAGCAGTGCTAAGGGTAAAATCTATATAACATTAAATACATACATTTAAAAGAGGAAAGTCACAAATCAATAATCTAAACTCTCATTTCAAGGACCTTGAAAAGGAAGAACAAATAAACTCAAAGGAAGCAAAAGAAAGGAAATAAAAAGATGTGAGTAGAAATAAGTAAAATTGAAAACAAAACAAAAAAATATAGAATTAATGAAGCAAAGAGCCAGCTCTTTCTTTTCTTTAATTTTAGGAAGGAGATTTTATTATTTATTTTTTAATATATTCAGTTAGCCACTGTACAGTATATAATTAGTTTTTGATGTAGTGTTCAGTGATTCATTAGTTAAGTATAACACCAAGTGCTCATCACAACATATGCCCTCCTCAATACCCATCACCCTGTTATCCCTCCCCCAAAACCCTCAGATTGTTTCCTGGGGGCCACAGTCTCTCAGGGTTCATATACCTCCCTGATTTCTCCCCTTTTGGATTTCCCTCCCTTGTCCTGTGGTCCTCCATGTTATTTCTTATGTCCCACATATGAGTGAAACCATATGGTAATTGTCTTTCTCTTTGACTTGACATAATCTTCTCCAGTTCCACTGATGTTGATGCAAATGGTGAGTATTCATCCTTTCTGATGGCTAAGTAATATTCCATTGTATATATGAACCACATCGTCTTTATCCATTCATCTGTTGAAGGGCATCTTGGCTCCTTCCACAGTTTGGTTATTGTGGACATTGCTGATATGAACATTGGGGTGCACATGGCCCCTCTTTTCACTACATCTGTATCTTTGGGGTTAATACCTAGTAGTGCAATTGCTGGGTAGTAGGGTAGCTCTATTTTTAACATCTTGAGGAATCTCCATACTGTTTTCCAGAGTGGCTGTACCAGCTTGCATTCCCACCAACAGTGTAAGAGGGTTCCCCTTTCTCCACATCCATGCCAACATTTGTTGGTTCCTGTTTTGTTAATTTTTGCTATTCTAACTGGTGTAAGTTGGTATCTCATTGTGGTTTTGATTTGTATTTCTCTGATGGCTAGAAATGTGAAGCATATTTTCATATGTCTGTTAGCCTTTAGTATGTCTTCTTTGGAGAAGTGTCTGTTCATGTCTTCTGCCCATTTAGTTTTTTGAGTATTGAGTTTGAGAAGTTCTTTATAGATCTTGGATATCAGCCCTTTGTCTGTAATGTCATTTGCAAATATCTTCTCCCATTCTGTGGGTTGCCTCCTAGTTTTGTTGACTGTTTCCTTTGCTGTGCAGAAGCTTTTTATCTTGATGAAGTCCCAAAAGTTCATTTTTGCTTTTGTTTCCCTTGCACTGGGAGACGTATTTCTGGTTTCTATTTCATTGATCTCTGCTCTAATCTTTATTATTTATCTTCTCCTGCTTGGTTTAGGTTTTATTTCCTGTTCTTTCTCCAGCTCCATTAGGTATAAGGTTAGCTTGTGTATTTGGGTTTTTTTTTAATTTTCTGAGAGAGGCTTGGATGGCTATGTATTTCCCTCTTAGGACAGTCTTTGCAGTATCCCATAGGTTTTGGACTGAAGTGTTTTCATTCTCATTAGTTTCCATGAATTGTTCGAGTTCTTCTTTAATTTCCTGGTTGATCTAATCATTCTTTAGCAGGATGGTCTTTAACTTCCAAGTATTCAAATTCCTTTCAAATTTTCCCTTGTGATTGAGTTCCAGTTTCAAAGCATTGTGGTCTGATAACATGCAGGGAATAATCTCAATCTTTTGGTATTGACTGAGATCTGATTTGTGACCTAGTATGTGGTCTGTTTTGGAGAAAGTTCCATGTGCATTCGAGAAGAATGAGTATTCTGTTGTTTTAGGATGGAATGTTCTGTGTATATCTACAAAGTCCTTCTGGTCTCATGTGTCATTCAAAGCTCTTGTTTTTTTTTTTTTTTGTTGATCTTCTGTTTAGATGATCTGTCCAATGCTGAGAGTGGAGTGTTAAAATCTCCTACTATTTATGTATTATTGTCAATCTGATTCTTTATTTTGGTCAACAGTTGGGTTAGGTAGTTGGCTGCTCCCATGTTGGGGGCATAGATATTTACAATTATTAGATTTTCTTGTTGGATAGACCCTTTAAGAATGATATAGTGTCCTTCTGTATCTCTTACTATTGTCTTTAGCTTAAAATCTAATTTGTCTGATATGAAAATTGCTATCCCAGCTTTCTTTTGAGGTCTGTTGGCATGAAAAATGGTTCTCCATCCCCTCACTTTCAGTCTGGAGGTGTCTTTAGGTTCAAAATGAATCTCTTGTAAACAGCATATGGATAGGTCCTGTCTTTGTATCCAATTTGCAACCCTGTGCCATTTCATGGGAGAGTTTAGGCTGTTCACGTTGAGGGTTACTACTGAAAGAGATGTATTTATTGCCATCCTATTGTCTGTACAATCCCTGTTGCTATGGATTGTCTCTGTAAATTTCTGGTCTATATTACTCTTGGGGTCTTTCTTCTTTTATAGAATCCCCCTTAGTATTTCTTGCAGGGCTGGCTTGGTGGTCACATATTCTTTCAGTTTCTGCCAGTACTGGAAGCTCTTTATCTCTCCATCTATTCTGAATGACAACCTTGTTGGATAAAGTATCCTTGGCTGCATTTTCTTCTCATTTAGTACCCTGAATATGTCTTGCCAGCCCTTTCTGGCTTGCCAGGTCTCTGTGGAGAGGTCTAACGTTATTCAGATGTTCCTCCCTCTGTACGTAAGAAATCTCTTCCCCCTACCTGCCCTTAGGATGGTTTCCTTGGTTCTAAGATTTGCAAGTTTTTTTTTTTATATGACAGAGACAGTGAGAGAGGGAACACAAGCAGGGGGAGTGGAGGAGGGAGAAGCAGGCTTCCTGCGGAGCAGGGAGCCCGATGTGGGGCTCGATCCCAGGACCCTGGTATCATGACCTAAGCCGAAGGCAGATGCTTAACCATCTGAGCCACCCAGGCGCCCCAAGATTTGCAAGTTTTGCTATTACCCGCTGGGGCATTGGTCTGTTCTCCTCTTTGCCTCTAGGACATGAATGCTTGTTTCATTCCCCAGATCATGGAAGTTCTCAGCTATGATTTGCTCAAATATATCTTCTGGTCCTCTCTCTCTCCACCGCCTCAGGGATCCCAATAATTCTGACATTGGAACATTTTATGGCATTGTTGATTTCCCTAAGTCTGTTCTCATGGATTTTAAGCTGTTTGTTCCAGGTCTCTCCTGTTCCTTCCTTTCTATCAGTTTATCTTATAGATCACTACTTTGTTCTTCTACCCTATTTACCCTAGCTGTTAGAGTATCTAGTTTAGACTGCAACTCATTCATAGCATTTTTAAGTTTGGCCTGATTAGCTCTCATTTCTGCCCTTAGAGATTGTATGTTACCATTGTTTTCTCAAGCCTAGCTATTGTCTTCACAATTGTTACCCTGAAGTCTATTTCTGACATCTTGCTTATATCCATATCCATTAGGTCTGTGGGAGACACCATTGTCTCTGGTTCTTTTCTTTATTGGTAGTTCCTCCTCTTGGTCATTCTTTTGGGAGGTCATTGAGGGGATGTACAGAGTCAAAAATATTAACCACAATCCAGGCAAGATGCACCCTGGGAAAGTTTGGAGCAGGCGGAAGCTACCACCAAAAACTCCTAGCCAAAATGAAACCTAAGAATAAGATTTAAGAAGTTAAAAAAAGGGGGGGGTTGAGGGGGGAGTTATAATCTCTCAAGGTGGGTGAGGTAGGATGTTTCAGTTCTCCCTGGGTGTATTTTGTTCTCTTTGTTAGAGAACATTACTTCCCAGAGTTACAGGCAAATTAAAACTGGTATATATATATATATAAAGGTAGTATTGTATAGGGAAAAAAGGACAACGTTGAAGCTTATATGTAAGAAAGAAAAGGAAAAAAATATAGGTTTGAAAAATTACAAGTTAAAAAGCTACTATGGAATATGTTGTATTAAACATCTAGTTGAAATGGTAAGTAGGTAAAAAGAAAAAAAACAAACAAAAAACATGGAAAAAAAAGTTGTATCTAAGAAACACACAGGCCATGAGGCAACACCAGGAGCTCAATATACTATTTTCCCCTGGTGTTGGGGTTTTACAGTTTTTATGGGGACCCTAGGGTTGTCCTCCTCTTGTTCTTCCAGCTTATCTTCTGGGGGACGGGCCTACTGGGTAGTTTTTCAGGCAACTCTGCTTGGGCAGAGTTGCCCTGCCCCCTATCAAGGGGCTGGGCTCCATGAAAACTATTTTTTTGGGATTTTGTTCTCTGGTGGCCTTTTTGGAGGGTCAGAGCAAAGGAAAATGTCCTAACCCCGACCTCTGCCCCAGAGGAGAGAAGTCACAGTCTGCTTCTGTCTAAACCCTCCAGAACTCACAATCTCCCTCTCTGTAAGCGCCACTGAAAACCACAGCCTCCCGCAGGCAGTGCACACCCCCAGTGATCCTTTCAGCAGTGGACTTAGGCCCCCGTTTGTCTCTGGCCCCTGTTCTTCCAAAACTGCAAGAATCCTGGTCTGCGCGGGTGGCAGCAGCAGGAGCGGCCACCCCTGGTCCGCAGGCACAGGTCCACACAACCTGGCATTTGCCCCTTAAGCTCCTGGATCTTTTTTGAGCACTGTTACCAGGCCCTTCCCATCCCACCGCCACTGCTCTGCAAGCTATCGCTGGTCCCCAGGTGCAGGATGCATTTGCACTGGGGTATTATATTACTTTCCAGTGGCTGGCTTCTGGTGGCTCCCACTCCCTTCTGTTTATCCTCTGATATCTGTCCAGGCAATCACAACTCCATCTTTCAAACTCCAGACTGATGATCTTCTGCCACTGTAGAGATCCAGACATATAATCTTACATCTCAGGTGATTTCGTGGGTGTTCAGAATGGTTTGGTAGACATCAAGCTAAATTCAGGTGACTGGTTGAAAAGAAATCCCCCACTCCTCCACCATCTTGCCCCCAAGAGCCAGCTCTTGAAGAAGACATATATATATATATATATAATCTAGTAAGCCAAGAAAAGAGAGGAGACATAATATCAGGAATAAAACAGGGAATATTACTATAGACTTTGCAGACATCAAAAGGATAATAAAGGAATACAACAAAACTCTACGTATACCATTTGACAACTTAGATGAAATAGACCAATTCCTTAAAAAACACAAACTACAACTCACCTTATGTATACAACTATTTATAATAGATAATTTACATAGCCCTATAACTATTAAGCACATTGAATTTTAATTGAAAACTCCCAAAAATCAAATCTGTAGGCTATATGATTTCACTTAAGAATTCTAACAATTTTTTTTTCCTTCCTACTATCTTTTTATTTTTTAACATATAATGTATTATTTGTTTCAGAAGTACAAGTCTGTGGTTCAACGGTCTTACACAATTCACAGCACTCACCAAACCATATATCCTCCCCAATATCTATCACCCAGCCACCCCATCCTTCCCATTCCCCCACTCCAGCAACCCTCAGTTTGTTTCCTGAGATTAAGAATTCCTCATATCAGTGAGATCATATGATACATGTCTTTCTCTGAGGACTTATTTCGCTCAGCATAATACCCTCTAGTTACATTCACATCATTGCAAATGGCAAGAATTTGGTGGGGTTTTTTTGTTTTTTTGTTTTTTTTTTTGATGGCTGCATAATATTCCATTGTGTGTGTGTGTGTGTGTGTGTGTATATATATATATATATGACATCTGTTTTTATCCATTCATCTGTCGATGGACACCTTGGCTCTTTCCATAGTTTGCCTATAGTGGACATTGCTGCTATAAACAGTGGGGTGCACATACCCCTTTGGATCCCTACTTTTGTATCTTTGGGGTAAATACCCAGTACTGCAATTGGTGGGTCATATGGTAGCTCTATTTTCAACTTTTTGAGGAACCTCCATATTGTTCTCCAGAGTGGCTGCACCAGCTTGCATTCCCACCAACAGTGTAGGAGGGTTCCCCTTTCTCCGCATCCTCGCCAACATCTATCCTTTCCTGACTTGTTAATTTTAGCCATTCTGACTGGTGTGAGATGGTATCACATTGAGGTTTTGATTTGGATTTCCCTGATGCCGAGTGATGTTGAGAACTTATTCATGTGTCTGTTGGCCATTTGGATGTCTTCTTTGCAAAAATGTCTGTTCATATCTTCTGCCTATTTCTTGATTGGATCATTTGTTCTTTGGGTGTTGAGTTTCCTAAGTTCTTTATAGATTTTGGATACTAGCCCTTTATCTGATATGTCATTTGCAAATATCTTCTCCCATTCTGTTGATTGTCTTTTGGTTTTGTTGACTGTTTCTTTTGCTGCGCAAAAGCTTTTTATCTTGATGAAGTCCCAATAGTTCATTTTTGCCTTTGGCGATGTTTCTAGGAAGAAGTTGCTGCGACTGAGGTCGAAGAGGTTGCTGCCTGTGTTCTCCTTTAGGATTTTGATGGACTCCTGTCTCAAATTGAGGTCTTTCAACCATTTTGAGTCTATTTTTCTGTGTGGTGTAAGGAAATGGTCCAGTTTCATTCCTCTGCATGTGACTGTCCAATTTTCCCAACACCACTTGTTGAAGAGATTGTCTTTTTGCCATTGGACATTCTTTCCTGCTTTGTCAAAGATTAGTTGACCATAGAGTTGAAGGTCCATTTCTGGGCTCTCTATTCTGTTCCATTGATCTATGTGTCTGTTTTTGTGCCAGTACCATACTGTCTTCATGATGACAGTTTTGTAATAGAGCTTGAAGTCCGAAATTGTGATGCCACCAGCTTTGCTTTTTTTTTTTTCAATATTCCTCTGGCTATGCGGGATCTTTTCTGGTTCCATACAAATTTTAGGAGGATTTGTTCCATTTCTTTGAAAAAAGTAGATGGTATTTTGCTAGGGATTGCATTGAATGTGTAGATTGCTCTAGGTAGCATTGACATCTTCACAATATTTGTTCTTCCAACCCATGAGCATGGAACCTTTTTCCATTTCTTTGTGTCTTCCTCAATTTCTTTCATGAGTATTTTATAGTTTTCTGAGTACAGATCCTTTGCCTCTTTGGTTAGATTTATTCTTAGTAATCCTATGGTTTTGGGTGCAATTTTAAATGGGATCGACTCCTTAATTTGTCTTTCTTCTGTCTTGTTGTGGGTGTATAGGAATGCCACTGATTTCTGTGCGTTGATTTTATATCCTGCCACTTTACTGAATTCCTGTATGAGTTCTAGCAGTTTTGGAGGTGAGTCTTTTGGGTTTTCCACATAAAGTATCATATCATCTTCAAACAGTGAGAGTTTGACTTCTTCTTTGCTGTTTTGGATGCCTTTTATTTTTTTGTTGTTGTTGTCTGATGGCTGTGGCTAGGACTGCTACTACTATGTTGAATAGCAGTGGTGATAGTGGACATCCCTGCCATGTTCCTGACCTTCAGGAGAAAGCTCTCAGTTTTTCCCCATTGAGAATGATATTCATTGTGGGTTTTTCATAGATGGTTTTTATGATCTTGAGGTATGTACCCTCTATCCCTATACTCTGAAGAGTTTTGATCAAGAAAGGATGCTGTACTTTGTCAAACGCTTTTTCTGCATCTATTGAGAGGATCATATGGTTCTTGTTCTTTCTTTTATTAATGTATTGTATCACATTGATTGATTTGCAGATGTTGAACGAACCTTGCAGCCCAGGGATAAATCCCACTTGGTCGTGGTAAATAATCCTTTTAATGTACTATTGGATCCTATTGGCTAGTATTTTGGTGAGAATTTTTGCATCCATGTTCATCAGGGATATTGGTCTGTAATTCTCCTTTTTGATGGGGTCTTTGTCTGGTTTGGGGATCAAGATAATGGTGCCCTCATAAAACGAGTTTGGAAGTTTTCCTTCCATTTCTATTTTTTGGAACAGTTTCAGTAGAATAAGTATTAATTCTTCTTGAAATGTTTGGTAGAATTCTCCTGGGAAGCCATCTGGCCCTGGGCTCTTGTTTGTTGGGAGATTTTTGATGACTGCTTCAATTTCCTTAGTGGTTATCGGTCTGTTCAGGTTTTCTCTTTCTTCCTGGTTCAGTTTTGGTGTTTGAGACATCTCTAGGAATGCATCCATTTCTTCCAGATTATCTAATTTGCTGGCATATAGTTGCTCATAATATGTTCTTATAATTGTTTGTCTTTCTTTTGTGTTGGTTGTGATGTCTCCTCTTTCATTCATGATCTTATTTATTTGGGTCATTTCTCTTTCCTTTTTGATAAGTCTGGCCAGGAGTTTATCAACTAACAAATTTTTACAAAGATTAACCCCTTAATTTCTCTTTTTGCTCTTTCATTATTTGTGTATAGAAATACAACAGATTTCTGGAATTGATTTTGTATGGTGCAATTTATTTAATTAATTTAGCAGTTCCAGATGTTTTTTTGGTGGATTCTTCCATGTTTTCTACATAGAGCATCATGTCATCTGCAAATAGTGAAAGTTTGACTTCTTCCATGCCAGTATGAATCATTTTCTTTCTTTTCCTTTTCAGATTGCTGTGGCAAGGGCTTTCAGTACTCTGCTAAATAAAATTGGTGAGAGTGAATATCCCTGTGTTGGCCTCGACTGTAGAGGAAAAGCTCTAAGTTTTCCCCCATTGAGGATGATATTAGCTGTGGGTTTTTTGTTGATGACTTTTATTATTTTGAGTTATCCTCTCTCTAAACTTGCTTTGTTGAGGGTTTTTTTTTTTTTAAGATTTTATTTGTTTATTTGACAGAGAGACACAGTGAGAGAGGGAACACAAGCAAGGGGAGTGGGAGAGGGAGAAGCAGGCTCCTGGCTGAGCAGGGAGCCCGATGTGGGGCTCAACCCCAGGACCCTGGGATCATGACCTGAGCCGAAGGCAGACACTTAACGACTGAGCCACCCAGGCACCCCTGTTGAGGGTTTTTATCATGAAGGAATGTTGCACTTTGTCAAATGCTTTTTCTGTATCTATTGAAATGATCATATGATTCTTATCTTTTCTTTTATTAATGTGGTATATCACATTGATTAATTTGCAAATATTGAACCATCATTGCTACACAGGAATAAATCCCATCTGATGGTAATGAATGATTCTTTTCATGTATTGTATTTGGTTTGCTAGTATTTTATTGAGAAAATTTTCATCTCTATTCATCAAGGTTATTGGTCTGTAGTTCTCCTTTTCAGAGGAGACCTTATCTGGTTTTGGTATCAGGGTAATACCGGCTTCATAAAGTGAATTTGAAAGTTTTCCTTCCTTTGCTATTTTTTGAATTATTTGATAAGAATAGGTATTAACTCTTTAAATATTTGGTAGAATTTGCCTATGAAGCTGTCTGGCCCTGGACTTTTGTTTTTGGGAGTTTTTTGTTTACTGATTCATTTTTTCCCACTGGTTATTGGTCTATTCAAGTTTTCTATTTCTTCCTATTTCAGTTTTGCAAACTAGTTCAACCACTGTGGAACAGTATGAAGGTTCCTCAAAAAGTTAAAAATAGAACTACCCTACAATCCAACAATTGTACTACTGAGGATTTACCCAAAGAATACAAAATATTAATTCAAAAGGATATATGCACCCTGATGTTTATATGTTTATAGCAGCATTATTTACCATAGCTAAATAATGGAAAAAGTCCAAGTGTCCATTGGCTGATGAATGGATAAAGAAAATGTGATATATATATGATATATATATATATCATATATATAAAATATATATTATTCAGCCATAAAAAAGAATGAAATCTTGCCATTTGCAACAACATAGATGGAGCTAGAGAGTATAATGCTAAGTAAAATAAGTCAATCAGAGAAAGTCAAATACTATATGATTTCACTCATATGTGTAATTTAAGAAACAAAGTAAATGAGCAAAGAGAGGGAAAGAAAGAGAGAGGCAAAGCAAGAAACAGACTCTTACTATAGAGAATGAAATGAGAGTTATCTGAGGGGAGGTTCAGGGAAGTGGGTAAAATAGGTGATGGGGATTAAGGACTGTATTTGTTGTGATGAGCACCAGGGTTTGTATGGTCGTAATGAATCACTATATTGTATACCTGAAACTAATATTCACTATATATTAACTAGAACTTGAATAAAAATTTTTAAAAAACATTAACCCCAATTATACACAAACTATCCTACTAAAAATTGAAGAGAAGGAAACACTTCCTACTGCACTTTACAAAGTTAGTAATAACCTGATACCTAAATCAGACAAAGACAGCACACACACACACATACACACAAAGAAAAATATCAAGAAAATTTAGAATAACATAACTCATAAATATAGATGTAAAAATCCTTAAAATATTATCAAATCAAATACAACAATATATAAAAATACATCATAAACAAGGATAGTTGATTCTAGGAATGCAAGACCGGTTCAATATTTGAAAAATCAATCAATGTACTTCACCATCATAACAGTTTAAAGAAGAAAAATTGACATGCTCGGGAGTGGGGGAAAGATGGCAGAGGAGTAGGGGACCCTATTTCAACTGGCCCCCGGAATTGAGCTGGATATCTACCAAATCACTCTGAGCACCCATGAAACCAGCCTGAGATGTAAGAAGATCTGGATCTCTACAAACAGAATATCGCAGGTGGTTGGTTTTGAGGTACAAAGTGGGGAGCCGTGATTCCGCGGGCAGATATTGGAAGATAAACGGCAGTGGAGGGTACCTAGCTGTGGGGATCCTACACCGCTGGTGAGTGACAGCTTCATGCACTGGGGACGGGCACAGACTCGCAGACTGGCGGGGAAAGGACTTTAGGGCAGGCCCGGGGTGGAAACCCAGAGTGGTGGGATCGTGCGAACTGAGTGCAGCTTGCGGTTTTAGAAGCACAAAGGGCAGAGACGTGCCCCGAACTGGAGGCAGGACTGGGAGCACTGCGGAGGGGCACACAACTCAGGATGCTGCAGTTTATAGCAGCACGGACAGAAATGGAGACGGTGTGGCCTGGAGAGCTCACTGAAGAACAAACTGCAATCTGCTCTGACTTGCAGAAGAGATGCAGAAAGCTGCCAGGGAAAGCCGCCAAAGAACAAAAGCCCCCAAAACTGATTCCCGCTGAGTCCATTCACTGCCACAGGGGGGCAGGGCAACTCCGCCCAAACAGGGTTGACTGAGTAATAGCGCAGCAGACCTCTCCCACAGAAGACAGGC
This sequence comes from Mirounga leonina, assembly GCF_011800145.1. NCBI lineage: Eukaryota > Metazoa > Chordata > Mammalia > Carnivora > Phocidae > Mirounga > Mirounga leonina. Next base: position 4,173,238 of record NW_023270642.1, read on the forward strand.
TGGGAAAACAAGAGGCCAGCAACCCTAGGCCCCAAGAAAACAGGCGCATCTTGCTTGGGTTCTGGTCAATAATTTGGACTCTATACATTCCCTCAAACACAAATCAACAAAATGACTAGGAGGAGGAGCCCCCAATATAGAAAAGACTCAGAGATTATGACTTACACTGCAGATTTACAAATGGATGCAGATATAACCAAGATGTCGGAGATGGAATCAGGCTAGCAATTGTGAAGACAATGGCTAGAATGGAGAAATCAATTAATGGCAACATAGAGTCTTTAAGGGCAGAAATGAAAGGTGAATTGGCAGAACTTAAAAATGCTATCAATGAGATCCAATCCAATCTAGATAATCTAACAGCTAGGGTAACTGAGGCAGAAGAACGAATAAGCGACCTGGAAGACAATATAATAGATAAAAAGAGAAAAGAGGAGTCCAGGGAAAAACAACTCAGAATCCATGAAAATCGAATCAGAGAAATAAGTGACACCATGAAGCATTCCAATGTCAGAATTATTGGAATCCAGGAGGGAGTGGAGAGAGAGAGAAGACTAGAAGATGTATTTGAGCAAATCGTAGCTGAGAACTTCCCTAATCTGGGGGACAAAACAAACATTCGTGTCCTAGAGGCAGAGAGGACCCCTCCCAAGATCAAGGAAAACAGGCCAACACCCTGGCATGTAATAGTAAACCTTGCAAATCTTAGAACCAAGCAAACCATCTAAAGGGCAGTTAGCGGGAAGAGATTTCTTACATACAGAGGGAGGAACATCAGAATAACATCAGACCCATCCACAGAGACCTGGCAAGCCAGAAAGGGCTGGCAAGACATATGCAGGGTACTAAATGAGAAGAACATACAGCCAAGAATACTTTATCCGGCAAGGCTTTCATTTAGAATGGATGGAGAGATGCAGAGCTTCCACGACTGGCAGAAACTGAAAAAATATGTGACCACTAAGCTGGCCCTGCAAGAAATATTAAGGGGGGTTCTATAAAAGGAGAAAGACCCCAAGAGTGATATACAACAGAAATTTACAGGGACAATCTGTAAAAACAACGTCTTCACAGGCAACATGATGAAAACTAATTCATATCTTTCAATAATCATTCTCAATGTGAATGGCCTAAATGCTCCCATAAAACGGCACAGGGTTGCAGATTAGATAAAAGGACAGGACCCATCCATATGCTGCTTACAAGAGATTCATTTTGAACCTAAAGATACATCCAGACTGAAAGTGAAGGGATGGAGATCCATCTTCCATGCCAACGGACCTCAAAAGAAAGCTGGGGTAACAATTCTTACATCAGACAAATTAGATTTTAAACTAAAGTCTGTAATTAGAGACACAGAAGGACATTATATCATTCTTAAAGGGTCTATCCAACAAGAAGATCTAACAATTGTAAATATCTATGCCCCCAACATGGGAGCAGCCATCTATGTAAGCCAACTGTTAACCAAAATAAAGAGTCATATTGATAACAACACATTAATTGTGGGAGACCTCAATACTCCACTCTCAGCAATGGACAGATCATCTAAGCAGAAAATCAACAAGGAAACAAGAGCTTTGAATGACACACTGGACCAGATGGACCTCATTGATATACACAGAACATTCCACCCTAAAACAACAGAATACTCATTGTTCTCAAGTGCACATGGAATTTTCTCCAGAATAGACCACATACTGGGTCACAAATCAGGTCTCACCCGATACCAAAAGATTGAGATTATTCTCTGCATATTCCCAGACCACAGTGCTTTGAAAGTGGAACTCAATCACAGGAAAAAATTAGCAGAAATTCAAACACTTGGAAGCTAAAGACCACTCTGCTCAAGAAAGTTTGGGTCAACCAGGAAATCAAAGAAGAACTTTAACAATTCATGAAAATCAATGAGAATGAAAACACATTAGTCCAAAACCTATGGGATACTGCAAAGGTGGTCCTAAGGGAGAAATACATAGCCATCCAAGCCTCACTCAAAAAAAATAGAAAAATCCCAAATTCACCAACTAACTCTACACCTTAAAGAACTAGAGAAAAAGCAACAAACAATGCCTAAGCCACACATTAGAAGAGATATAATTAAAATTAGAGCAGAAATCCATGGATTAGAAACCAGAAACACGGTAGATCAGATCAAAGAAACTAGAAGTTGGTTCTTTGAAAGAATTAATAAGATCGATAAACCACTGGCCAGACTTATCCAAAAGAAAAGAGAAAGGACCCAAATTAATAAAATTATGAATGAAAAGGAGAGATCATGACTAACACTAAGGAAATAGAAACAATTATTAGAAATTATTATCAAAAACTGTATGCCAATAAATTAAGCAATCTGGATGAAATGGAGGCCTTCCTGGAAACCTATAAGCTGCCAAGACTGAAACAGGAAGAAATTGACAACCTGAAGAGGACAATAACCAGTAATGAGATTCAAGCAGTGATCAAAAACCTCCCAAAAAACAAGAGTCCAGGGCCTGATGGATTCCCTGGGGAATTCTACCAAACACTCAAATAAGAAATAATACCTATTCTTCTGAAGTTGTTTCAAAAAACAGAAACGAAAGAAAGTTTCCAGACTCATTCTATGAGGCCAACATTACCTTAATCTCTAAACCAAGCAAAGACCCCATCAAAAGGAGAATTTCAGACCGATATCCCTGATGAATATGGATTCCAAAATCCTTAACAAAATCCTAGCTAATAGGATCCAACAATACATTAAAAGGATCATCCACCACGACCAAGTGGGATTTATCCCTGGGATGCAAGGGTGGTTCAACATTCTCAAATCAATTGATGTGATAGAACACATTAATAAGAGGAGGAGGAAGAACCATATGACCCTCTCAATTGATGCAGAGGGCACCTGGGTGGCTCAGTTGGTTAAGCGACTGCCCTCGGCTCAGGTCATGATCCTGGAGTCCCGGGATCGAGTCCCACATTGGGCTCCCTGCTCAGCGGGGGTCTGCTTCTCCCTCTGCCCTCTTCCCTCTCATGCTCTCTGTCTCTCATTCTAAAAAAAAAAAAAATTGATGCAGAAAAAGCATTTGACAGAATACAACATCCTTTCCTGATTAAAACTCTTCAGAGTATAGGGATAGAGGGAACATTCCTCAAGTTCATAAAATCCATCTATGAGAAACCCACAGTGAATATCATCCTCAATTGGGAAAAGCTGAGAGCCTTTCCCTTAAGATCAGGAAGACTACAAGGATGCCCACTCTCGCCACTATTGTTCAACATAGTATTAGATAAACCTGTAGAAATAAATTGTACTTCTACATACTAGCAATGGATATTGAAATTTAAAATAGAATACTATTTACAACTTCACGAAAGTGGTTTACTTAAGAATAAATCTAATAAAATAGACACAAGACTTGTGTGCTAAAACCTGAAAGATATTGATGAAAGAAACCAAAAACAGTCTAAATACAGAGATATACTATGTTTCCGCATTGTAAGATCAACATAGTAAAAATATCAATTCCCTCAAAATTGTTATATAGACTTAAAACAATTCCTGTCAAAACTACAGAAATATTTTACTTTAGATATAGACAAGATCATTCTAAAAGTTATATCAACAGGTGAAAGAACTATTACAGCTGAAACAATTCTGATAAAAAAAATAAGGTGTGAAAACTTAGTCTGCTCAATTTCAAGACATTAAATAACTACTGTAATGAATGTGGTTTTGGCAAAATGATTGACATATAGATCAGCATAAAAGAATAGAGAAGAGGGGCGCCTGGGTGGCTCAGTCATTAAGCATCTGCCTTTGGCTCAGGTCATGATCCCAGGGTCTGGGATCGAGCTCCACATGGGGCTCCCAGCTCCACGGGAAGCCTGCTTCTCCCTCTCCCACTCCCCCTGCTTGTGTTCCTGCTCTTGCTATCTGTCTCTCTGTCAAATGAATAAATAAAATCTTTAAAAAAAAAAAAAGAATAGAGAAGAGAATCCAGAAATAGAACCACAAGTACAAAAGCTATTTAGAAGAAAAATAGTAAGAGTAGATAGCCTTTTGAACAAATAGTCCTGGAGAATTTGGATATGCACAGGTAATTTTTTTAAGAGACTCTAATCTAGGTTTCATATATTATACAAAAATTAATTTAAAATATAAATGTTAAATTATACAAGTATTCATTAAAAAAAGAAGAGGAAACCTTTAGTATATAGGGATAAACATGGAGTTTCAGACTTGACACCACAAAACCATAATCAATAAAAAGAAAAATTGATAAACTGGACTTCATCAAAATTAAAATATTTTGTTCTAAGAAAGAACATGTGAAAAGGATGGATAACAAAGCTACAGAATGAGAAAAATATTTACTAACCCCATATCTGGGAAACAATCAATAACTTGGGAAAGAGCTATTGTTTAGAATACATAAAGAATTCTCAGGGTACCTGGGTGCCTCAGTCAGTAAATGTCCAGATCTTGATTTCAGTTCAGGTCATGATCTCAGAGTCATGAGATTGAGCCCCCCATGGGGTTCTGCACCAGGCATGGAGTCAGCTTAAGATTCTTTCTCTCCCTCTCCCTTGGTCCCTCCCCCCTTGCTTGTGCACACACTTACACACACCCTCTCTCTCTCAAAAAATAAAAATAAAATTAAGTATTCTCAACATTCAACAGGTTTTAAAAATCCAATTAGGGCATGAACAAAAAGATGTGAAGAGATATTTCACTGATAAGGATATACAGATGAAAATGTTTTCAACATCATTAGCCATAAGGGGAATGCAAATTAAACACACAATGAGCTACCACTGCATACCTATATGGATAGCCAGGACAAAAACAAAAAACAAAAAACAAAAAACGTGAGAACAGTAATTGCTGGTGAGAATGTGGGTAAACTGGATCACTCATAAATTTCTTGTGGGATTTAGGGGTGCCTGGGTGGCTCAGTTGTTAAGTGTCTGCCTTCAACTCAGGTCATGGTCCCAGGGTCCTGGGATTGAGCCCCATATCAGGCTCCCTGCTCAGTGGGAAGCCTGCTTCTCTCTCTCCCACTCCCCCTGCTTGTGTTCCCTCTCTCGCTGTCTCTCTCTCTGTCAAATACATTAAAATTTTTTTTTCTTGTGGGATTTAAAATGTATAACCACTTCGGAAGGTAATTTGACCTGTCTTAAAAAAAAAAAAAATACAGCTATCATATGACCCTGGGCATTCGCTCCAGAGAAATCAGGATGTATGCTTACACAGAAAACCTATACACTAATAATTATAGTGGGTTTTTTTTTTTTATAATAGCCCAAACGTAGAAACAACCCAGATGTCCTGCAATAAACTAATGGTTAATTAACTTCCATAGTTGATTTAACCATTCCATATTATGGAATACTATTCAGCAATAAAAATGAATTAGCTATTGATAAACCAAAAATATATATATATATTTCCAGTAAATTATAATGAATGAAAAAACTCAGTCCAAAAAGTTTACATGCTGTATGATTCCATTTATATTACACTCTTGATTTTAAAAAATAGAGAAGTTAAGACTAAAGTAGTGGTTTCCATAGATTACAGTGGTCATGGGGCCATACAGGATGTGGGTGCTGCTGTAAAAGTTCAACATTATCACTTCTGGTGGTTGGATGGAAGTGTTTTATATTTTGACTGTATGAATGTCAATCTTCTGACTGTAATATTATATTATAGTTGTGCAAGACATCACTAGTGGGAGAACTGGATAAAGGAATTTTTTCATGTTATTCCTTAAAAATGCATGTGAATCCACAGTTGTATCAAAATTAAAATTTAATTACCAAATAAATGAGGAAGAGATATTGATTTTCTTATACAAACAAAAAAAAGAGAATTTGTTGACAGCAGAAATTATATATACAGACAAGAATTTCTATAGGAGAAGCTATATTTTATCAGGCAGAAGCTTAGATATAAAATGATAATTAAAATAAACGTAGGTTGGGACACCTGGGTGGCTCAGTTGTTAAGCATCTGCCTTTGGCTCAGGTCATGATACCAGGGTCCTGGGATCGAGTCCCACATTGGGCTCCTTGCTCAGTGAGGAGCCTGCTTCTCCCTCTCCCTCTGCTGCTCTCCCTGCTTGTGCTCTCTCTCTGACAAATAAATGAATAAAAATCTTAAAAAAAAAAAAAAAGAATAAACGTAGGGCATGTGGGTGGCTCAGTTGGTTAAGTGACTGCCTTCGGCTCAGGTCATGATCCTGGAGTCCTGGGATCGAGTCCCGCATTGGGCTCCCTGCTTAGTGAGGAGTCTGCTTCTCCCTCTCTCACTCCCCCCTCTTGTGCTCTCTCTCTCTCACTCTCTCTCTCAAATAAATAAACAAAATCTTTAAAAAAAAAAGAATAAATGTAGATTTTTAAAAATTTTTAGTTGCTATAAGGGATAGTTAAATGTCTACAAAGACTGTTCTCTGAGCATAGTGGAATTAAACTAGAAGTCAAAATCAGAAAGATATCTGGAATATCACCAAATATGTAAAATTTAAATAATATATTTCTATATAACCTGTGGTTCCAACAGTATATCTCAAGAAAAATTGTTTTAAAACCCTATTTTGTTCAGAATGACACTGAAAATACATGATAAACTTTATTAAATGTAGGTAAAGCACTCTTTAGAGAGAAATTTATGGTTTGATGTTTTTACTATACAATATGAAAGGTCTTCAATGAGTAAGGGAAGTTTCCACTTAAAGCAACTAATAAAGAGGAACTAATTAAAACTAAAATAAGCCAAGAACAGAAATACGGTCACCAATCGATTAAATTTAAATCAATTAAATTTTCAAAAGATAAAAAACAAAACCAGTGAAATAAAAATCTGGATCTCTGAAAAAAAATCAATAAAATTAGTAAAAATTTAGCCAACCTAATTGGGGAAAAATAAAATGAGAGAAGACACAAATGACCAATATAAGAAATAAAAGAGGGAGGGGGAGAAGTAAGATGACGGAGGAGTAGGGCAACCCTAAGCCTCCTCCTCACTAGAACACAGCTAGATAAATAACAAATCATTCTAAATACCCACGAAATCTATCAGAAGTCTTGGAGAATGAAGCTAAACATGTACAAACCAGAAAAACAACCTATGGAAGTTTCTGGTAACAAGCAGACTAAAACACACTTAGGAGCTAGATTCCTATATGTATTTTATTTAACTCATATATTTTTAATTTTTGTTTTTTTTTTAATTTCTGTGTATTTTTATTTTTATTATATATATTTTTATTTTTTTCCCTTTCTTTTTTCCCCCCCTCCAAAATGACAAGACTGAAGAATTCACTATAAAGAAAGAACAGGAAGAAATGACAGCCAGAGATTTAATCAATGCAGATATAAGTAAAATATCTGAACTAGAATTTAGAACAATAATTATAAGGATACTAGCTGAACTGGAAAAAACCATAGAAGACACTAGAGGATCCCTTACTGCAGTGATAAAAGAACTAAAATGTAGTTGGGCCAAAATTAAAAATGCTACACCCAATATGTAAACATAAATGGAGATAATAAAAACAAGGATTGATGAACAGAGGAATGAATCAGTGATAGATTAAAATTAGGGAAAATAATGAAGCAGAAAGAAGAGTGAAACAAAGATAATGGATCATGAAGGTAGACTTAGGGAACTCAGTGACTTATTAAAATGGAATAACATTCATATCATAGGAGTCCCAGAAGATGAAAGAGAAAAAAGGACAGAAGGTTTATTCAAGCAAATTATAGCTGAAAACTTCCCTAATCTGGGAAAGGATACAGGTATCAAAATCCAAGAAGCACAGAGAACGCCTATTAAATTCAACAACAACTGACCATCACTAAGGCATATCATAGTCAAATTCACAAAATACACAAGACAAGAAAAAAATTCTGATAGCAGCAAAGGAAATAAAGCCCTTCACCAAAAAGGGAAGAGAGATCAGATTTGCAGATCTGTCCATGGAAACTTGACAGACCAAAGAAAGTGGCAGAATATATTCAATGAAGTGAATGGGAAAAATATGCAACCAAGAATTCTTTACCCACCAAGGCTGTCATTCAGAATAGAAGGAGAGATAAAGAGTTACCCAGACAAACAAATACTAAAGAAGTCTGTGACAACTAAACCAGCCCTGCAAGAAATATTAAGGGGAACTCTGTGAGTGGGGAAAGACCAGACACCATCACCAGAAACAATAAATGTACAGATAATATGACACTAAATTTGTATCTTTCAATAATCTCTCTGAATGTAAATGGACTAAATGTTCCAATCAAAAGACACAGAGTATCAGAATAGATTAAAAAAAAAAACAATAAAATCCATATTTGTGCCACCTACAAGAGATTCATTTTAGACCTAAAGACACCTGCAGATTGAAAGTAAGAGAAAAAAGAACCAGAGAATGATATATCATGCAAATGGATGTCAAAAGTAAGCCAGACTAGCTATACTTATATCAGATAAACTAGATTTTAAAACAAGGACTGTAACAAGAGATGAAGAACTGCATTATATCATAATTCAGAGGCCAATCTATCAATAAAATCTAACAATTATGAATATCTATGCCCTCGTCTTGAGAACACCCAAATATATAAATCAAATAATAATAAACATAAAGAAACACATTGGTAATACTACAATAATAGTAGGGGACAGCTCCCTGGTGGTCTAGTGGCTAGGATCATAATAGTAGGGGACATTAACACCTGACTCACAGCAATGAACAGATCATCTAAGCAGAAGATCAACAAGGAAACAAGAGTTTTGAATGACACACTGGACCAGTTGGACTTCACAGATACATCCAGAACATTTCATCCTAAAGTAGCAGAGTACACATTCTTTTCAAGGGCACATGGAACACTCTCCAGAATAGATCATATATTGGGTCAAAAATCAGAACTCAACAGGTACAAAGACAATAAGATCATACCATGCATATTTTCAGAACACAATGCTATGAAACCTGGAGTCAACCACAAAACAAAATTTGGAAAGTCCTCAAACACATGGAGGTTAAAGATCATCCTACTAAAGAATGAATGGGTCAACCAGGAGATTAAAGAAAATTTTTAAAAATACATGAAAGCAAATGAAAACGAAAACACGACAGTCCAGAGCAAAAGGTGGGCCTAAGCAGGAAGTACATTGCTATCCAGGACTACCTCAAGAACCAAGAAAAGACTTAAATACACAACCTAACCTTACTCCTAAAGGAGCTGGAAAAAGAACAGCAATTAAAACCGAAATCCAGCAGGAGAAGGGAAATAATAAAGATTAGAGCAGATATCAATGATATAGAAATAAAACAACAACAACAACAACAGTAGAATAGATCAGCAAAACTAGAAACTGGTTCTTTGAAATAATTAATAAGTTTGATAAGACCTGAGCCAGAATGTCAAAAACAAAAGAGAAAGGACCCAAATTAATAAAATCATGAATGAAAGAGGAGAAATCACTACAGAAATACAAATTATAAGAAAATACTATGAGCCAATATATACCAACAAATTAGGCAATCTGGAAGAAATAGATGCATTCTGAAAAACATATTAACAACCAAAACTGAAACAGGAAGAAATAGAAAACCTGAACAAACCCATAACCAGCAAAGAAATTGAATCAGTAACCAAAAATCACCCAACAAACAAGAGTCCAGGACCGGATGCCTTCACAGGGGAATTCTACCAAACATCTAAAGAAGAATTAATACATATTCTTCTGAAACTCTACCAAAATATAGAAATGGAAGGAAATCTTCCAAACTCATTCTATGAAGTCAGCATTACCTTGACTCCAAAACCAGAGAAAGCTTCCACTAAAAAAGGAGAATTACAGACCAATATTTCTGTTGAACATGGATGCAAAAATATTCAACGAGATACTGGCTAATCAGATCCAACAGTACATTAAAAGGATTATTCATCATGACCAAGTGGGATGTATCCCTGGGTTGTAGGTGTGGTTCAACATCCACAAATCAATCAAGGTGACACAACACATTAATAAAAGAAAGGATAAGAACCATATGATCCTCTCAATAGATGGATAAAGAACATTTGACAAAATACAGCATCCTTTCTTTGATAAAAACCCTCAACAAAGTAGGGATAGATGGAACATACCTCAACATCATAAAGGCCATATATGTAAGACACAGCTAATATGATACTCAATGGGGAAAAACTGAAAACCTTTCCCCTATGGTCAGGAACAAGACAGGGATGTCCACTCTCACCATTACTATTTAACATAGTATTGGAAGTCTTAGCCTCACTAATCAGACAACAAAAAGAAATAAAAGACATCCAAGTAGGCAAAGAAGAAATCAAATTTTCACTATTGGCAGGCAACATGATACTCTAAGTAGAAAATCCAAAAGATTCCACCAAGAAATTGCTATGAATTCAGCAAAGTTGCAGGATATAAAATCAAAGTGCAGAAATCTGTTGTATTTCTTTACACCAATAATTAAGCACCAGAAAAATAATTCAAGTAATTGATCCCATTTGCAAATGTGCCAAAAACAATAAGATACCTAGAAATAAACCTAACTAAAGAGGTAAAATATCTGTACTGTTCAAACTATAGAATACTGATGAAAGAAACTGAAGATGACACAAATATGGAAAAATATTCCATATTCATGAATTAGAAAACCAAACTTTGTCAAAATGTTTACAATGCCCAAAGAAATCTACAAATTTAATGTAATTCTTATCAAAATAACACCAGAATTTTTCACAGAGCTGGATGAAACAATCCTAAAATTTGTATGAAACCACAAAAGACCCCAAATAGGCAATGCAATCCTGAAAAAGAAAAATGAAACTAGAGGCATCATGATTCCAGATTTCAAATTATATTAGAAAGCTGTGATTATCAGGACAGTAGGGTATAGGCACAAAAATAGACACATAGATCAATGGAACAGAATAGATACTGAGAACTGGCCCCATGACTATATGGTTAACTAATCTTCAACAAAGCAGGAAAGAATACCCAATAGAAAAAAAAAGACAGTCTCCTCAACAAATGGTGTTGGGAAAACTGGACAGCAACATGCAAAAGAATGAAACTGGACCACTTTCTTACACCATAAACAAAATAAATTCATAATAGGTTACAGATCTAAATGTAAGACAGGAACCATCAAAATCCTAGAAGGGAACACAGGCAGTAACCTTTTTTTTTTAATTTAAAGATTTTATTTATTTATTTTAGCGAGGGGGGTGTATGCACATGCAGGGGGTCAGGCAGAGGGAGAGGGAGAAAGAATCCTCAAGCAGACTTCTGCTGAGTGTGGAGCCTGACGTGGGGTATGATGAGATCATAACCTGAGCTGAAATCAAGAGCTGGCTGCTTAACCGACTGAGCCACCTAGGCGCCCCAGGGTAGTAACATGTTTGACCTCAGGGGTAGCTACTTCTTACTAGACACATCTCCAGAGGCAAGAGAAACAAAAGCAAAAATACACTATTGGGACTTCATCACATTAAAAGTTCTGCACAGCCAGGGAAACAATCAACAAAACTAAAAGGCAACTTACAGAATGGGAGAAGATATTTGCAAATGACATATTGGATAAAGGGTTAGTATCCAAAATCCATAAAGAGCTTATCAAACTCAACGCCCAAAAAACAAAAAATTCATTCAAGAAATGGCAGAAGACGTGAAGATATTTCTCCAAAGAAGACATACAAATGGCCTACAGACACATGAGAAGATGCTCAACATCACTCATCATAAGGTAAATAGAAATCAAAACCATGAGATACCACCTCATACCTGTCAAAATGGCTAAAATTAACAACACAAGAAACAACAGATGTTGGCAAGGATTTGGAGAAAGGGGAACCCTCTCACAATGTTCGTGGGAATGCAAACTGGTGCAGCTACTCTGGGGAATAGTATAGAGGTTGCTCAGAAAGTTAGAAATAGAACTACCCTACAACCCAGTAACTGCACTACTAGGTATTAACCCAAAGGATACAAAAATAAAGATTCGAAGGGGTACATGCACTCCGATGTTTATAGCAGCATTATCAACAATAGCCAAACAATGGAAAGAGCCCAAATGTCCATTGACTGATGAATGCATAAAGAAGAGGTGGTATATATATACAATGGAATATTACTCAGCCATCAAAAAGAATGAAATCCTGCCATTTGTTATGACATAGATGGAGCTAGTGTGTATTATGCTAAGTGAAATAGTCAGAGATAGACAAATATCATATGATCTTACTCATATGAGGAATTAAGAAATAAAACCTATGAACATATGAGAAGGCAGGGAGAAAGGGAGACAGGTAAATAAACCATAAGAGACTCTTAGCAATAGAGAACAGGCTGACTCTTGAGGGAGGGAGGTGGGTGGGGGGATGGGATAGATGGGTGAAGGGTATTAAGTAGGGCGTTTTTGTGATGAGCACTGGGTGTTGTATACCTGTGATGAATCACTGAATTCTGCTCCAGAAACCAATATTGCACGGTATGTTAACTAAATAAATTTTTTTAAAAATTAAGAAAAGGAATAAAAGAGGGAACATAATTGTATAACACAAAGAAATTAAGAGGATACTATGTATAACTTTATGCCCACAAATTCAAAACTTAAATAAAAAGCATGAATTCCTTGAAAAGTACAAATTACTAAAATTCAGTCAAGAAGAAATCACCTAAATAGACCTATATCTAGTACAATAAATTAATTGTAGGTAAGATCATTCCAACATAGATATCTCCAGATGAGATGATTTTATTGGTAAATTTTACTAGACATTTTAAAGAAGAAAAAATATATAATACCACAATACACAATCTCTTTAGAAGTTTGAAGAAAAAGAAATAGTTCCACTTATTTAATGAAGTAAGCACTTTATACTAAAAAGAGACAAACAGAAGAAAAAAAAAGAAACTATAGACTACAGACTAAAATCCTTCATGAATAGAATTGCAAAAATCCTTCACAAATTATTAGCAACTCAAGGGAGGAGGAGGGGACCTCGTTTCACCTGGTCCCCTGAATTTAGCTGTATATCTATCAAACCATTTTGAACTCCCACAAAATCAGCCTGAGATGTAAGAATATATATCTGGATCTCTACAAGTAGAAAAGCGACTGCTTTTTGCAAGGTAGGATGTGCAGAGTTGTGAATCTGTGGGGAGATATCAGAAGATAAACAGAAGCAGGAGGGAGCCTCCATATGCTGGCTCCTGGAAGGTGATATAACACCAGAGTGCAAAATCAGAGCCCTTAGAAATCTGCTCTAGTGAGAGACATCCCTCTCTGAAAGGAGCTCTGGAAATGAAAAGACAGAATTCTAGGTAAGGCATTGTGGTATCGGGGTATAGGGAAATGCAGAGCAAAGGGCATCCCTGAACTGGTAGGGTGCCTGAGCAGTGGAGTCAGGAAGCAGGTTCTGGTAAGCAAGCCCAGGAAGGGACTCTTAGCTCAAATCAGCATAAACTGTGAGCCGGCCAGTTGATAATCCCTCTTCTCTTGAGCAGCGTGAAAAAATCTGAAACCTGTGCCTGTAACTGGCAAAAGCTTGCAGAGCAGTAGTGGCACAGAAAGGGCTTTAGAGCTGCACCCAGACATGATCCAGGAGCTTTGGGTGCCCCCTATAGTCTGCAGCCACCTGAGGTTTTAGAATCACAAACGTCAGTGGCATTCCTGGGCCCCTGGGACTATCTCTGAGAGAGTTCCTGTGGGTGTGCACCATGGGAGGCTGCGGTTTTTTGGCAATAACAAAAGTGGAGACTGTTTATCCTGGAGGGTTTATGAAAGAGGGCAGACTGTGAATTTTCTGCTATGGGCCAGAGGTTTGGCTGCAGCCATTTTTGCTGATCCTCTGAAAAAGCATAGAACAAAAGCTACACAGAGGACCTGTTTCCACTGAGCCAATCCCCCTGACAGGGGATGGGGCAACTCCGTCCAGGCGGGGTTACCTGAGAAACAGTGAGGCAGGCCCCTCCCCCAGAAGACAGGCTAGAAGAACAGGTGTACAACAATCCTATGGATCTCATAAAACTATAAAATCCCAACGTCAGGAGAAACTAGTATATGGAGTTCTAGGTGTGGCCTCACGACTTGTTTATTTTTGAGATAAAATTCTCCCTTTTTTTTCTTTTCTTTTTCTTATGCTTTTTCCCTGTATTTATTTTGTTGTTGTGGTTCTTTTTACCTTCTCCTCATTTTAACTAGATGTTTATTATATCAGCTTATTTTTCGTTGTTGCTTTTTAACCTATATTTTTATAGGTATATGGTTTATTTTAGGCCTTTTTTCACTCTATTCAATTTTACCTTTATATATATACAAGTTTTAATTTCCTTGTAATTTTGGGAAAGTGTCCTCTAACACACAGACCAAAATACACCCAGGAACAACTGAAACACCCTGTTTTGCCCACACTGAGAGATTATAGCCCTTTGCCCCACCTTTTTTAAATTTTAATTTTTTTAATTTTGTTCTTGTGTTTCATTTTGGCTTTTTTTTTTTTTTTGGTGGTGGCTTCTGACCACTCCAGATTTTGCTAGGGTGCATCTTGCTTGGGTCATGGCTGATATTTTGCACTCTGCCCATTCACTCAACCATCCCTCAACAGAATGACTAGGAGAGGAACTCTCAGCAAAGAAAAGAAACAGAGATAATGTCCTCTGCCACAGAACTAGTGGATATGGATATAAACAAGATATCAGAGTTAGAATTCAGGATAGCAATCTTAAAGTCAAAAGCTAGGCTTGAAAAAAGCATTTGTGACAATATAGAATCTCTAAGAGCAGAAATGAGATCTAATCAGACTGAACTAAAAAATGCAATGAATAAGATGCAGTCTAAACAGGATACTCTAACAGCCAGGGTAAATAAGGCAGAAGAGAGAATTAGTGATCTAGAAGATAAGCTGATGGAAAGGAAGGAAGTTGAGGAAAACAGAGAGAGGCTGTTAGTAGCACATGGAAAAAAAAAAAAGGACTGGAGAGATTAATGATGCCATGAAATGTTCCAGTGTCAGAATTATTGGGATCGACAAGGGGGTGGAGAGAGAGAGAGAGAGAGGGATAGAAGGTATATTTGAACAAATAATAGCTGAGAGCTTCCCTAATCTGGAGAAAGAAACAAGCAGTCGAGTCCAAGTAGCAGAGAGGACCCCTCCCAAAATCAATAAAAATAGATCAACATCCTGACATATGCTAGTGAAGCTTGCCAATTTTACAGCCAAAGAAACTATCCAGAGAATAGCAAGGGGGAGGAGGTTCCTTACATATGGAGGGAGAATCATCAGAATAACATCAGACCTGTCCACAGATACCTGGCAGCCAGAAAGGGCTGGCAAGATATATTCAGGGTACTAAATGAAAGGAACATGCAGGCAATAATACTTTATCCAGCAAGGCTGTCACTTAGAATGGATGGAGAGACAAGGAGCTTCTAGGACTGGCAGAAACTAAAAGAATATATGACCACCAGCCAGCCCTGAAAGAAATATTAAGGGGGATCCTGTAAGCAAAGAGAGACCCTAAGAGGATTATAGACAAGAAAATAACAGAGACGATCTACAGAAACAGGGACTTTATAGGCAATGCAATGGCAATAAATTCATATCTTTCAATAGTTAGTCTGAATGTAAATGGGCTAAATGCTACCATGAAAAGACACGGGGTATCAAATTAGATAAAAAAGCAGGACCCATCCATATGCTGTCTACAAGAGACTCATTTTAGACCTAAAGACACCTCCAGACTGAAAGTGAGGGGTTGGAGAACTATTTACCATGCCAACAGACCTCAAAAGAAAGCTGGGGTAGCAACCGTCATATCAGACAAATTAGATATTAAACCAAAGACCACAGTAAGAGATGTAGAGGGACACTATATCATACTTAAAGGGTCTATCCAACAAGAAGATTTAACAATTGTAAATATCTATCCCCCCAATATGGGAGCAGCCAATTATATAAACCAATTAACAACAAAATAAAGAAACATATTGATAATAATACATTAATAGTAGGAGACCTCAACACTGCAATCACAGCAATGGACAGATCATCTAAGCAGAAAATCAATAAAGAAACAAGAGTTTTGAAGGACACATTGGACCAGATAGAATTCGTAGATATATACAGAACATTCCATCCTAAAACAACAGAATATTCACTCTTCTTGAGTGCATATGGAAATTTCTTCAGAAAAGACCACATACTGGGTCACAAATCAGGTCTCAAATGATACCAAAAGATTGAGATTATTCCATGCATATTTTCAGGCCTCACTGCCTTGAAACTGAAATTCAACCACAAGAAGAAATTTGGAAGGAACTCAAACACTTGGAAATTAAAAAGCATCCTGCTAAACAATGAATGGGTCAACCAGTTAAGAAGAACTTAAACAATTCATTGAAACTAATGAGAATAAGAGCATATCAGGCCAAAACCTATGGGATACTGCAAAGGCGGTCATAAGGGAAAGTATATAGCCATCCAAGCCTCTCTCAAAAAATTAGAAAAATCCCTTAGCACCTTACACATAAAGGAACTGGTGAAAGAACAGCAAGTAAAGCCTAAACCAAGCAGGAGAAGAGAAATAATAAAGATTAGAGCAGAGATCAATGAAATAGAAACCAGAAAAATGGTAGAACAGATCAATGAAACTAGAAGTTGGTTCTTTGAAAGAATTAATAAGATTGATAAAACACTGGCCAGACTTATCCAAAAGAAAAGAGAAAGGATCCAAATCAATCAAATCATGAAGGAAAGGGGAGAGATCACTACTAGCAACAAGGAAATATAAACAGTTATTAGAAATTATTACCAGCAACTATATGCCAACAAATTAAGCAATCTGGAAGAAATGGATGCATTCCTGAAAACTTATAAACTACCAAGACTGAAAGAGGAAGAAATAAATTTCTTTCAATCTGAACTGATTCTGAACAGACCAATAACCAGCAAGGAAATGGAAGCAGTCATCAAAAACCTCCCAAAAAACAAGATTTCAGGGCCAGATGCCTTCCCAGGGGAATTCTGCCAAATTTTAAAGAAGAAAGAATACCTATTCTACTGAAACTGTTTCAAAAATAGAAACAGAAGGAAAAGTTCCAAACTCATTCTATGAGGCCAGCATTACCCTGATCCTAAAGTCAAAGAGCCCATCAAAAAGGAGAACAGGAAATTATAGAACAATATCCCTGATGAATATGGATGCCAAAATTCTCAACAAAATCCTAGCCAATAGGATCCAACAGTACATGAAAAGGATTATTCACCACGACCAGGTGGAATTTGTTCCTGGGCTGCAAGGGTGGCTCAACATTGGCAAATCAATCAACATGATAGAGCACATTAATAAAAGAAGAGACAAGAACCATATGATCCTCTCAATTGATGCAGAAAAAGCATTTGACAAAATACAGCCTCCTTTCCTGATTAAAACTCTCCACAGTGTAGGGATAGAAGGAACATACCTCAGTAACATAAAAGCCATCTATGAAAAGCCCACAGTGAATACAATTCTCAATGGGGAAAAACTGAGAGCTTTTCCCTTAAGGTCAGGAACATAACAGGGATGCCCACTCTCACCAATATTGTTGAACATAATACTGGAAGTCCTAGCCTCAGCAATCAGAAAACAAAAAGAAATAAAAAGCATTCAAATTGTCAAAGAAGAAGTCAAACTCTCTCTCTTCACACATGACATGATACTCTTTTCCATTGGATATTCTTTGTTGATTTGTCAAAGATCAGTTGACCATAGAGTTGAGGGTCTATTTCTGGGGTCTCTATTTTGTTCTATTGATCTATGTGTCCGTTTTTGCTCCTGTACCATGTTGTCTTGATGATCACAGCTTTGTAATATAGCTTGAAGTCAGGCATCGTGATTCCCCCGGGTTTGGTTTTCTTTTTCAACATTCCCCTGGTTATTTGGGGTCTTTTTTGGTCCTATACAAATTTTAGGATTGTTTGTTCCAGCTCTGTGAAAAATGTCAGTGGTATTTTGATAGGGATTGCATTGAAAGTATAGATTGCTCTAGGCGGGATAGACATTTTAACAATGTTCATTTTTCCAATCCAATAGCATGGATTGGAACTCCACCCCCAATTGCTAGAACTCATACAGCAGTTCAGCAATGTGGCAGCATACAAAATCAATGCACAGAAATCAGTAGCATTTCTATACACTAACAATGTGACTGAAGAAAGAGAAATTAAGGAATCAAATACATTTATAATAGCACCAAAAACCATAAGATACCTAGGAATACACCTAAACAAAGAGGTAAAGGATCTGTACTCTAGAAACTACAGAACACTCATGAAAGAAATTGAAGAAGACACAAAGACATGGAAAAACATTCCATGCTATTGGATTGGAAAAATGAACATTGTTAAAATGTCTATCCCGCCCAGAGCAATCTATACTTTCAATGCAATCCCTATCAAAATACCACTGACATTTTTCACAGAGCTGGAACAAACAATCCTAAAATTTGTATGGGACCAAAAAGACCCCAAATAACCAGGGGAATGTTGAAAAAGAAAACCAAACCCGGGGGCATCACGATGCCTGACTTCAAGCTATATTACAAAGCTGTGATCATCAAGACAACATGGTACGGGAGCAAAAACGGACACATAGATCAATAGAACAAAATAGAGACCCCAGAAATGGACCCTCAACTCTATGGTCAACTGATCTTTGACAAATCAACAAAGAATATCCAACGGAAAAGAGACAGTCTCTTCAATAAATGGTGCTGGGAAAATTGGACAGCTATATACAGAAGAATGAAACTGGACCATTTTCTTACACCATACACAAAGATAAACTCAAAATGGATGGAAGACCTCAGTGTGAGACAGGAATCTATCAAAATCTTAGAGAAGAACATAAGCAGTAACTGCTTTGACATTGGTGGCAGCGACATTTTTCATGACATATCTCCAAAGGTAAGGGAAACAAAAGCAAAAATGAACTTTTGGGACTTCATCAAGATAAAAGGCTTCTGCATGGCAAAGGAAACAGTCAACAAAACTAAGAGGCAACCCACAGAATGGGAGAAGATATTTGCAAATGACACTACAGATAAAGGGCTGATATCCAAGATCCATAAAGAACTTCTCAAACTCAACCCCCCAAAAACAAATAATCCAGTCAAGAAATGGACATAATAGGGGCGGAGCAAGATGGAGAGGAGTAGGAGACCTGGATTTCATCTGGTCCCAGGAATTCAACTAGATAGGGATCAAAGCATTCTGAACAGCTACAAACTCAACAGCAGATTGAAGAAAAGAATAGCAACAACTGTCTGAATAGAAAAGCGACCACGTTCTGGAAGGTGGGACGTGCAGAGAAGTGAACCCGAGGTGATACTTGGGAGGGTAGACCGTGGGGGAGGGGGCCTCCATCCTCCACTTCTGGCAAGTGATAGAGCAGCAGAGCACAAAATCGGAACTTTTAGAAGTTGGCTCCACTGAGGGACGTCATTCCAGTGGCTAAGTGGGGGGTGAAACCATCATGGTACAGTGTGGTCTCATGAACCTCAGGGTCACAGAAACACTGGGGATGCCTAGGTGTGGCAGAGTTCCCAGGTATTGGAAGGGGGAAGATGGCTGCAGAGACGGAGCCGAGGAACAGGCTCTCAGCTCTGGGTTGCCATAAACCATGATCCACGGCACAGTCGGGCCACTGCTCCTCCAGCAGGGACCCAACAAGTGGCAGATCTGGGGAGACTCACCTTTATCCCCTGGGAGGAGCAGTGCAGGAGCACACCGCAGGGATCTGCTGGGTTTGGAGACCCCAAACCGGGTCGGGTGTCAGAGATAGAAACGCTTGGTCACAGGCTGGGTGAGCACAGAGTGTGGCCGGAGACCAGGAAGATGGGAGTGCTTTTCTCTGGGGGCACACTGAAGAGTGGGGCCCCAAGTTCTCGGGTCCTCTAGGGCGGAGATTGGGAGGCCACCATTTTCACTCTCATCCTCCAAAGCTGTACAGAAAGCTTGCAGGGAACAAAAGCTCCAGAGAGCAAACCCGAGCAGATTACTTAGCCCAGAAACGCAAGGACGGGGCAATTTGGCCTCAGGCAAAGACATTTGGGAACCACGGCAACAGACCCCTCCCCCAGAAGATCAGCAAGAACAGCCAGCCAAGACCAAGTTTACTGATCAATGAGAACGGCACAACTCCAGCGCTAGGGGAATACTGCACATAGAATTCATGGCTTTTTTCCCATGATTCTTTAGTCTTTCAAAGTTAATTTTTTTAACTTTTTTTTTAAATTTTTCTTTTCCCTTTTTCAACCAACATCTTATCAATCCCATTTTAAAAAATCTTTTTTATTTTTCATTTTTAGAGTCATATTATATCCATTCATAGTAGTTACCCATATTTTTGGTATATATATATAAGTTGTTCTCTCTTTAAAATTTTGGGATACAGTTTCTTCTAACAGATCAAAATATACCCTAAATCTCTAGTGAATGGCTTGGTTCTAGTCTCCTGCCTGATCACATTCTTTCCCTTTTTTTTCTTTCTTTTTTTTAAATCCTCTTCTTTCCTTTTTCAAACAACTTCTTATCAATTCCTTTTATAAAAATTGCTTATAATTCCCATCTTTACAGTCATATTCCATCCCTTCATCATATTAACCCTTATTTTTGTACATATATAAGTTTTTCTTTCTTTAAAATTTTGGGAGGCACTTTCTTCTAATAGACCAAAATACGCCCCAAATCTAGTGTGTGGCACTGATCTATGCACCAGCCTGATCATATTTGATCATATTCTGTTTTTTTTTTTTGTTTTGTTCTGTTGTTTGTTTTTATCTTTTCTTTTTCTTTTTTCTTTCTTTCCGTTTCTTTTCCCCCAGTTTCTGGTCTTTTCTGATTTGTTTAGGGTATATTTTCTGGGGATGTTGTTACCCTGTCAGCATTTTCTTCTTTCATTCATCTATTTTTTGTTCTCTCATTCATCTATTCTCCTCTGGACAAAATGACAAGACAGAAAAAATCACCTCAACAAAAAGAACAAGAGGCAGTACTGACTATTCAATATGGGCATTATTACAATGTCAGAACTAGAGTTCAGAATGATGATTTTAATGATTCTAGCTGGGCATGAAAAAAGCATGGAAGTTATTAGAGAAACCCTTTCTGGAGAAATAAAAGAACTAAAATCTAACCAATTTGAAATCAAAAAGGCTATTATGAGGTGCAATCAAAAATGGGGGTGCTAACTGCTAGGATAAATGAGGCAGAAGAGAAAATCAGTGATATAGAAGACCAAATAATGGAAAATAAAGAAGCTGAGAAAAAGAGAGAGAAACAACTACTGGATCACGAGGAGAGAATTTGAGAGATAAGCAATACCATAAGATGGAACAACATTAGAATAATTGGGGTCCCAGAAGGAGAAGAAAGAGACAGAGTGACAGAAGGTATATTGGCCAAATTATAGCAGAGAACTTCCCTAATTTGGGGAAGGAAACAGGCATCAAAATCCAGGACAGAGAACCCCTCTCAAAATCAATAAAAATAGGTCAACACCCCGACACCTAATAATAAAACTTATGAGTCTCAGAGACAAAGAGAAAATCCTGAAAGCAGCTGGGGTCAAGAGATCTGTAACCTACAATGGTAGAAACATTAGATTGGCAACAGACCTATCCACAGAGACCTGGCAGGCCAGAAAGGACTGGCATGATATCTTAAGAGCACTAAATGAGAAAAATATGCGGCCAAGAATACTATATCCAGCTAGGCTGTCATTGAAAATAGAAGTAGAGATAAAAAGCTTCCAAGACAAACAAAAACTAAAGGAATTTACAAGCACGAAACAAGCCCTACAAGAAATATTGAAAGGGGTCCTTTAGGCAAAGAGAGAGCCTAAAAGTAACATAGACCAGAAAGGAACACAGACAATATACACTAACAGTCACCTTACAGGCAATACAATGGCACTAAATTCATATCTTTCAATAGTTACCCTGAATGTAAATGGGCTAAATGCCCCAATCAAAAGACACAGGCTCTCAGATTGGATAAAAAAAACAAGACCCATCGATATGCTGTCTGCAAGAGACTCATTTTAGACCCAAAGACACCCCCAGATTGAAAGTGAGGAGGTGGAAAACCATTTCCCATGCTAATGGACACCAAAAGAAAGCTGGGGTGGCAATCCTTATTTCAGACAAATTAGATTATAAACCAAAGATTGTAATAAGAGATGAGGAAGGACACTATATCCTACTTAAAGGGTCTATCCAACAAGAAGATCTAGCAATTGTAAATATCTATGCCCCTAACATGGGAGCAGCCAATTATACAAGCCAAATAATAACAAAAGCAAAGAAACACAGCAACAACAATACATAATAGTGGGGGACTTTAACACCACCTTCACTGAAATGGACAGATCAGCTAAGCAAAAGATCATCAAGGAAATAAAGACTTTAAATGACACACTGGAACAAATGGACTTTGACAGATATATTCAGAACATTCCATCCCGAAGCAGCAGAATACACATTCTTCTCAAGTGCCCATGGAACTTTCTCCAGAATAGATCACATCCTAGGTCATAAATCAGGTCTCAACTGGTACCAAAAGATTGAGATCATTCCCTGTATATTTTCAGACCACAATGCTTTGAAACTAGAACTCAATCACAAGAGGAAAGTCGAAAGAACTCAAATAAATGGAGACTAAAGAGCATCCTACTAAAGAATGATTGGGTCAACCAGGAAATTAAAGAGAATTAAAAAAAATTCATGGAAACAAATGAAAATGAAAACACAACTGTTCAAAATCTTTGGGATGCAGCAAAGGCAGTCCTAAGAGGAAAGTATATAGCAATACAAACCTTTTCAAGAAATAAGAAAGGTCTCAAATACACAACCTAACCCCACACCAGGAGCTGGAGAGAGAACAGCAAATAAAGCCTAAACCCAGCAGGGGAAGAGAAATAATAAAGATCAGAGAAAAAATCAATGAAATAGAAAGCAAAAGAACAGTAGAACATATCAACGAAACTAGGAGCTGGTTCTTTGAAAGAATTAACAAGATTGATAAACATCCTGGCCAGACCTTTCAAAAAGAAAAGAGAAATGACCCAAATCAACAAAATCATGAATGAAAGAGGAGAGATCACAGCCAACACCAAAGAAATACAAACAATTATAAGAACATATTATGAGCAACTCTATGCCAGCAAATTAGATAATCTGAAAGAAATGGATGCATTCCTAGAGATGTCTCAACTACCAAAACTGAACCAGGAAGAAATAGATAACCTGAACAGACCTATAATCACTAAGGAAAATGAAGCAGTCATCAGAAATCTCCCAAGAAACAAAACCCCAGGGCCAGATGGCTTCCCAGGGGGAATTCTACCAAACATTTCAAGAAGAATTAATACCTATTCTTCTGAACCTGTTCCAAAAATAGAAATGGAAGGAAAACTTCCAAACTCGTTTTATGAGGCCACCATTACCTTGATCCCCAATACAGACAAAGACCCCATCAAAAAGGAGAATTACAGACCAATATCCCTGATGAACATGGATGCAAAGATTGTCACCAAAATACTAGCCAATAGGATCCAACAATACATTAAAAGGATTATTCACCAAGACCAAGTGGGATTTATCCCCGGGCTGCAAGTTTGGCTCAACACTGGCAAAGCAATCAATGCGATACAATACATTAACAAAAGAAAGAACAAGAATCATATGATAGTCTCCATAGATGCAGAAAAAGCATTTGACAAAGTACAACATCTTTCCTGATCAAAACTCTTCAGAGTATAGGGATAGAGGGTACATATCTCAAGATCATAAAAGCCATCTATGAAAAACCCACATCAAATACCATTCTCAATGGGGAAAACCTGAGAGCTTTCCCCCTAAAGTCAGGAACACGGCAGGGATGTCCACTATCACCACTGCTATTCAACATAGTATTAGAAGTCCTAGCCAGAGCAATCAGACAACAAAAGGAAATAAAAGGCATCCTAATCGGCAAAGAAGAAGTCAAACTCTCACTCTCTGCAGATGATATGATACTTTATGTGGAAAACTCAAAAGAATCCACCCCAAAACTGCTAGAACTCATACAGGAATTCAGTAAAGTGGCAGGATATAAACTCAATGCACAGAAATCAGTGGCATTCCTATACACCCACAACAAGACAGAAGAAAGACAAGTTAAGGAGTTGATCCCATTTACAACTGCACCCAAAACCATAAGATACCTAGGAATAAATCTAACCAAAGAGGCAAAGAATCTGTACTCAGAAAACTATAAAATAAGGGCACCTGAGTGGCTCAGTCGTTAAGCGTCTGCTTTCGGCTCAGGTCGTGATCCCAGAGTCCTGGGATCGAGCCCCACATCGGGCTCCCTGCCTGGCGGAAAGCCTGCTTCTCCCTCTCCCACTACCCCTGCTTGTGTTCCCTCTCTCGCTGTGTCTCTCTCTGTCAAATAAGTAAATAAAATCTTTAAAAAATACATTAAAAATTTAAAAAATGTATTTTATAAAAATAAAATACTCATGAAAGAAATTGAGGAAGACACAAAGAAATGGAAAAAGGTTCCATGCTCATGGGTTGGAAGAACAAATATTGTGAAGATGTCAATGCTACCTAGAGCAATCTACACATTCAATGCAATCCCTAGCAAAATACCATCTACTTTTTTCAAAGAAATGGAACAAATCCTCCTAAAATTTGTATGGAACCAGAAAAGATCCCGCATAGCCAGAGGAATATTGGAAGAAAAAAAAAGCAAAGCTGGTGGCATCACAATTTCGGACTTCAAGCTCTATTACAAAACTGTCATCATGAAGACAGTATGGTACTGGCACAAAAACAGACACATAGATCAATGGAACAGAATAGAGAGCCCAGAAATGGACCTTCAACTCTATGGTCAACTAATCTTTGAAAAAGCAGGAAAGAATGTCCAGTGGAAAAAAGACCGTCTCTTCAACAAATGGTCTTGGGAAAATTGGACAGCCACATTCAGAACAATGAAACTGGACCATTTCCTTACACCACACACAAAAATAGACTCCAAATGGTTGAAAGACTTCAATGCGAGACAGGAGTCCATCAAAATCCTAAAGGAGAACACAGGCAGCAACCTCTTCGACCTCAGCCACAGCAACTTCTTCCTAGAAACATCACCAAAGCAAGGGAAGCAAGGGCAAAAATGAACTATTGGGACTTCATCAAGATAGAAAGCTTTTGCACAGTGAAAGAAACAGTCAACAAAACCAAAATACAACCAACAGAATGGGAGAAGATATTTGCAAATGACATATCAGATAAAGGGCTAGTGTCCAAAATCTATGAAGCCCTTTTAAACTCAACACCCAAAGAACAAATGATCCAATCAAGAAATGAGCAGAAGACATGAACAGTCATTTTTGCAAAGAAGACATCCAAATGGCCAACAGACACATGAAAAAGTGCTCAACATCACTCAGCATCAGGGAAATCCAAATCAAAACCTCATGAGATACCACCTCACACCAGTCAGAATGGCTAAAATTAAGAAGTCAGGAAAGGATAGATGTTGGCGAGGATGCGGAGAAAGGGGAACCCTCCTACACTGTTGGTGGGAATGCAAGCTGGTGCTGCCACTCTGGAAAACAGTATGGAGGTTCCTCAAAAAGTTGAAAATAGAGCTACCATAGGATCCAGTAATTGCACTACTGGGTATTTACCCCAAAGATACAAATGTAGGGATCCGAAGGGGTACGTGCACCCCGATGTTTACAGCAGCAATGTCCAAAATAGCCAAACTGTGGAAAGAGCCAAGATGTCCATCGACAGATGAATTGATAAAGAAGAAGTGGTATGTATATACAACGGAACATTATGCAGCCATCAAAATGAAATAGATCTTGCCATTTGCAATGATGTGGATGGAACTGGAGGGTGTTATGCTGATTGAAATAAGTCAATAGGACAGACATGTATCATATGACCTCACTAATATGAGGAATTCTTAATATCAGGAAACAAACTGAGGGTTGCTGGAGTTGGGGGTGGTGGGAGGGATGGGGTGGCTGGGTGATAGATATTGGGGAGAGTATGTGCTATGGTGAGTGCTGTGAATTGTGCAAGACTGTTGAATCACAGGTCTGTACCTCTGAAACAAATAATACAATATATTTAAGAGAAAAAAAGAAGAAGATAGCAGGTGGGGAAGAATGAAAGGGGGAAATCGGAGGGGGAGACGAACCAGGAGAGACAATGGACTCTGAAAAACAAACTGAGGGTTCTAGAGGGGAGGGGGTGGGAAAATGGGTTAGCCTGGTGATGTGTATTAAAGAGGGCATGTTCTGCAAGGAGCACTGGGTATTATACACAAACAATGAATCATGGAACACTACATCAAAAACTAATGATGTAATGTATGGTGATTAACATAACAATAAAAAGTTAAAATAAAAGAAATGGACAGAAGACATGAGCAGACACTTCTCCAAAGAAGACATACAAATGGCCAACAGACACATGAAAAATGCTCCATATCTCTAGCCATCAGGGAAATACAAATCAAAACCACAAGGAGATCCCACCTTACACTAGGTAGAATGGCAAAAATTAACAAAACAGGGAACAACAAATGTTGGCATGGATGTAGAGAAAGGAGAACCCTCTTACATTGTTGATGAGAATGCAAGCTGGTACAGCCACTTTGGAAAACAGTATGGACGTTCCTGAAGATGTTCAAAATAGAGCTACCCTATGGCCCAGCAATTACACTACTAGATATTTACCACAAACATACAGAGGTAGTGAAAATGAGGGGCACCTGCACCCCAGTGTTCATAGCAGCAATGTCCACAATAGCCAAACAGTGGAAGGAGGCAAGATGCCCTTCAACAGATGAATGGATAAAGAAGATATGGTTCATATATACAATGGAATATTACTCAGCCATCAGAAAGGATGAATACCCACAATTTGCATCGACATGGAACGAACTAGAGTGTATTATGCTAAGTGAAATAAGTCAAGCAGAAAAAGACAATTATCGTATGGTTTCACTCACATGTGGAACATAAGGAATAGTGCGGAGGATCATAGGGGAAGGGAGGGAAAATTGAACGGGAAGAAATCAGAGAGGGAGACAAACCATGAGAGACTCTGAACTCTGGGAAAAAAACTTAGGGTTACAGAGGGGAAAGGGGGGGACAGGGTAACTGGGTGATGGGCAATAATGAGGGCATATGTTGTGATGAGAACTGGGTATTATAAGCAACTAAGGACTCGCTGAACACTACATCAAAAATTATGATGTACTATATGCTGGCTAACTGAACATTAAAAAAAAAAGAAAAAATGCTCAACATCACTAGCCAACAGGGAAATACAAATCAAAACCACAATGACATACCACTTTACACCAATTAGAATGGCTAAAATTAACAAGACAGGGAACAACAAATTTTGGCATGGATGTGAAGAAAGAGGAACTCTCTTCCATTGTTGGTGGGAATACAAGCTGGTACAGCCACTCTGGGAAACAATATGGAGATTCCCCAAGATGTTAAAAATAGAGCTACCCTATGACCCAGCAATTGCACTACTAGGTATTAACTCCAAAGATACAGATGTAGTGAAAAGAAGGGGCACATGCATAGGGTTCATAGCAGCAATGGGTTCATAGCAGCAATGTCCATAATAGTCAAACTGTGGAAGGAGCTGAGATGTCCTTCAATGGATGAATGGATAAAGAAGGTGTGGTTCATATATACAATGGAATATTACTCAGCCATCAGAAAGGATGAATACCTACCATTTTCATTGACATGGATGGAACTGGAGGAGATTCTGCTAAGTGAAATTAGAAATTTCACTTGTGAAATTAGAAATTAGAAAAAGAAATTATCATATGGTTCCACTCATATGTGGAACAAAAAATAGCGTGGAGGACCATAGGGGAAGGGAGGGATAAGTGAATGGGAAGAAATCAGAGAAAGTGACAAACCATGAGAGACTCTGGATTCTGGGAAACAGAGGGTTACAGAAGGGAGGGGAGGGGGAAATTGTGATGGGTATTAAAGAGGGCAATGTTGTGATGAGCACTGGGTGTTATACTCAACTAATGAATCATTGAACAATACATCAAAAACTAATGATGTACTATATGCTGACTAGCTGAACATAATAATAAAAAACATTAAAAGTAAAAAAATAAAAGAATTTAAAAATATATTAGCAATTCAAATCCAGGAATACATAAAAATTACCATACATAATTACCAAGCAGGTCTTACTTAAACAATGGAAGACTGGTTCAGTATTTGAAAACTGATTGATGGGATTCACCATATTGAAAGAGTAAATTAGAAAACAAACAAACATATGATCATACAATAAATAAAGCATTTGAAAAAAATCAATTCATTTAAAATTTCTCAACAAATTAGGAATGGAAGGAAAATGTCATGTGATCCTGCAAAGAGGGTACATCTTCCCTCTACCTAGGGCCAACCTACTAGTGCCAGATAATAATAAAAGCCCTAGGTAAGTATGGGTGATCCAAGAATAGAGAGAGCCTCAGCATTTCTTCCTGGAGATCAAGACTCCAGACTTTGCCTGAGACCTGAAGTGATACTAGAAACATTGCCAAAAAAAAAAAAAAATAGAGAAAGCTGTATGAATTTTCTTAATCAATAGGCTTATGACAGAATGTCATACAAAGTTCTATACCCAAATAAGATGTGAGAAGAGTGGAATATTATCTTTCCTCAAAGTGGTAGAGAGAAATGGTGAAACATCTTGGATAGTCTCTCCCAGTCTTAGACTACAAAATAATGTGGAAAAGTAAAAATGTCTCCTGTGAGCATACAATAGGGGTGGGCTGAAAAAGAGCCAAAGTTGAGAATGTTGAAGTCAGAAACAAGGAGTATTATTGCAGTGCAAGACTGGATTGATGACTGAGAACCAGATGGGACAATGCACATCTCAGTGGGCTCAGGTAGTGGACTGTTGGGACCCTGTAACAAATTTTCACAATGTAATAAATGCTTTGAGCACTGTCATGCTAGTTAATGTTGAGAATCCATATATATTGTTACCAAGATCCTGGGTCTCTCTCTCTCCACATTGTTTGCCAGTTGTCACAGCTTCTTACACCTGTGATTTTGCCTTCCTGTATTTTTTAGGATAGGTGTAATATTACAGCAAATATATCCAAAATGTAAAATAGCTTAAGCACAATAGAAGTTTATTTCTCACTAATATTGATATTCCAAGGTGGTTCCAAGTTGGCAAGGCTCTGTTTCACATAGTTTTTTAGGAACCCAGGCTAATGGAGGCCCTGCCGTCTTGAATATATGCATATGATGTTTTCCTTGAATATATGCATATGAAAAGGAAACAGCATGAAGTAATCCATAGGTGTTTTTTATGGGCCAGATATAATAAAATTTAATCTGTATTCCAGTGGCTGGAGCTCAATTAACATGACTGTCCAGGGAAGCTAACTCAAGGGATGCTATGCAACTGATTTGGTGAACACCTACCAGAGCCAGATAGTTGTATCTGCAGGGCCATATTAAACTTGGATTTAAGATATTCTGGAATCTCACATTCAGTAAGTTTAGGGGAAGAGAGTGCTAAAATGGGATTTTTAAGATAAGAACTAAGTGATAAAGTAGCAGCAAAGGACTGTGGTTAGTAACTGAATCATTCATTGCAGACTGTTTGATTGCCCTTTGTCCCTTTAAGCCAATCTTCACATCTACATTCCCTAAAATCCCTAATCACAGAAAAGGATCACAATAGAAAATTTTAAAGAGGGAGAGAGAGAGAAAGATCATGATGACACTTCCCAAGGCTCCTTCCTGTTTATTCTGACTTTCTCTTCTGTTGACCCTTTTCCATCTGATTCTAAAACTTTGTTCCACAGTCCTTTGGGTTTGTATTAGTCTGTTCAGGCTGCCATAACAAGGTATCACAAACTGAGTAACTGAAACAACAGAAATGTATTTTCTCACAGATCTGGAAGCTGGAAGTCTGAGATCAGTGTGCCAGTGTAGTCAGTTTCTGGTGAGAGTTCTCTTCCTAGTTTGAAGATGGCCACATTCTCACTGAGTCCTCATATGACTTTCCTCAGTACATGAACATGGAGAGAAAAAGAGATCTCCCTTTTTTTCTTTCCTTGAAGGCTAAGAGTTCTATCAGATTAGAGGCCCACCCTTATGATCTCATTTAACCTTTAGTACTTCTTTTTTTTTTTTTTTTACTGACTGTATTTTTTATTATTATTATTTTGTTTTTATTGAGGTATAATTGACATAACATGATATTAGATTTAGGTGTACAATGTAATGATTCAATATACTTGTATATATTATAAAATAATCACCACAATAAGCCCAGTTAATATCCATCATCATACATAGTTTTTTGGTGTGATGAGAACTTTCAAGATCCACCCTCCTAGCTATTTTCAAGTATGCAATACAATATTATTAAATATAATCATCATGCCATATATTACAGTCCCATAACTTAATTTTGTAAGTGGAAATTTATAACTTAACCCCTGAATTACTCTTAAAGTAACCTTAATTAATCCCCCTAACCTTAGTTACTCCTTAAAGACTGTCTCCAAATACAGACACACTGGGAGTTAAGGCTTTGACATATAAATTTGGGGAAAACACAATTCAGTCCATAGCAGGGCTTAATTTTAGTACTTGGGCATCATCACATCTTTTCCTAGGGTCTCTTTACCTGGCTCACCTCTCTGGATCTTCATGCAAGGAATGATTTATTACACTTAGCAGAAGGTCCTAACACTAGTTCCATTCAGCTGAGACCTGGTTTCCTCTTCATTCTTCTTTTAATAAGATGCAATTCAGGAAAAGGGAATGTAAAAAAGACCCATTAACAACTAGAGTTAATAATCAGGAATTATAAGTATGGTGATACTGAGATACAGATTTATGTCAAGAAGGCCTGTCTCATCTAAATTATGGCTTTAGCCAATGGCTGGGTGTACAGTTCTGGACCCCTAATTAGAGAAAATTCTAGGCAAATGTTAGGACCCTAATGAAATGGCCAGAATTTCAGATTAGGTCATTTTTATTGGGAAGTTCATGGGATGTAGACCAGAAGTTTCTAGATAAAATTTAAGGGGGGGCTCTTGAAGTCCCAGCTAGTCTCTAGCAATTACCAGAAGTAGGTAAATGAACTATTCCTAGTCATTGACTATTAATTGAGTGAAGCTCTCAATCCAATGCCAGTTTCATTTTCACTGTCTTAGAAATTGAATAGACTTAAAGTATGTTTTCAATACAGTTGACTCTTTAACAATGTGGGACTTAGGGGCATTTACATTTCACACAATAAAAAAAAAATCAATGAAAAAAAACCTATGAATAACTTTGACTCTCCAAAAACTTCACTACTAATGGTCTACTATTGACTGGAAACCTTACCCATAACGTAACAGTTGATTAACACATATCTTGTATGTCATATATACTGTATTGTTATAATAAAGTAAGCTAGAGAAAAGAAAATGTTATTAAGATGGGGTGCCTGGGTGGCTCAGTTGGTTAAGCGACTGCCTTCAGCTCAGGTCATGATCCCAGGGTCCTGGGATCGAGCCCCACATCGGGCTCCCTGCTGGGCAGGAAGCTTGCTTCTCCCTCTCCCACTCCCCCTGCTTGTGTTCCCTCTCTCGCTGTCTCTCTCTTTCTGTCAAATAAATAAATAAAATCTTTAAAAAAAAAAGAAAAAGAAAATGTTATTAAGAAAATGAGAAAATACATTTATAGCTCCATACTGTATTCATCCAAAAAACAAACAAACAAAAATCTGCTTTTAAGTGGACTAGCACAGTTCAAATCCTTGTTGTTCAAGGGTCTACTGTATTTCTAAATGGATGGGTTAAGGGCCTCAAGACCTGAAATAATTATATTTGATACTCTAACTTCCAGGGCTGTTGCTTTCCCAGGTACGGTGGGATCTGAACTAAAGGGTGGTATTTCTTTAACAGTGGGAACTCTCCATCTGCCACTCAGCTCTCTTTTAATATTGAGGTTTTCCTTTATTAAAAACAAAACAAAACAAAAAAACTTAGCTTCTTGTGTGTTAAACCAGGGGACATTTAAAGGAAACCATCCTCTGATGTATCAGAAATACTTCTTAACCTAAAATCTCTGGTGTAGGCAAAGAATATGTGTTCTGACTAATCCCTGCTTTCCTGGGTCAAATTCCCCCCAGGTAGTTGAGATGCTTTCTTTCTTGGGTCTGGAGTATACACTCTTGTTTACTGATAAATTAATTCAGTAAATATTTACTGAGAACCTATGATGTGATTAGGGATACAGTAATGTAGAAAAAAAAAATCCCTACATTCACGGATGTTTTCACACTCTCTGATATAGGACTACTGACATGCATGGTACACTAGATAGTGGAAAGGAGAAATAATAAGACAGGAAATAGGGATAGCAAGTGGCAGGAAAGGCATTTGAGATTTTGATAAGACCACCAGGCATTCTCTCAGGGCAACAAGTAGGCCAATGTCACATGAAATGTAGAATATTGCCATCTTAAGTCAGAGAGGTAATGAAGGCCCAGATGTCATGGAGGACCCTATATGCTTTCCTAACAGTAAAATAATAGATGATAGATAGATGATGACAGATAGATAGATAGATGATAGATGATAGATAGATGATAGATGATAGATAGATGATAGATGATTGATAGATGATAGATGATAGATGATAATAGATGATAGATAGATAGATGATAGATAGATGATAGATAGATAAATAGATAGATGATAGATAGATAGATGATAGATAGATAGATAGATAGATAGATAGATGATAGATGATGATAGATGATAGATAGATGATAGATGATGGATGATTGATAAATAGATAGATGATAGATAGATGATAGATGATGATAGATGATAGATAGATAATAGATAGATGATAGATAGATAGATAGATAGATAGATAGATAGATAGATAGATAGATGATAGATAGATGATAGATTTCTGCCCTGACATGGGGATCCTAAAACCCTTGTTTCCTAAATTTTCTGAAGTGATAAGAGCACTAGGTACATCTTATGTTCTAATATTTGGTCTTTAACCCTGGTTCCTGACAAAGAACTTTTAAATCCCTTGGAATTTCCTGGGTGACAATACTGTCTTTTGTTCTAAGAAATGATTCTGGGTGGGCTCCTGGATGACTCCTGGATGGGGGCTGGTGAAAGACCAAGAAATAGTTAAAAGCCAGGAATATTCATTCTTACCCTCCATTCTCCAGAGAGGGGAGAGAGGCTGGCAACAAAATTGTTTTGATCATACCCACTTAATGAAGCCTCCATACAAATCCCAATAGCATAGGATTTGGAGAGCTTCCAAATTATAAACACATCCTGTTATCAGGAGGATGATACATCTCAACTCTTTTCAGACCATTTATCTTTTCTTCTAGCTGTTTAGCCACATCTTTTATCATATCCTTTATTATGCAATAAACTGGTAAACCTAAGTGTTTCCCTGAGTTGTCTGAGCTGTTCCAGCAAATATTTGAATCCAAGGTGGGAGAGGCCATTGTAACCTCTTATTTGTAGCCAAGTCAGACAGAAGTTGTGGGTAACCTGCAGACCTATTATTTAGTATTGGCATCTGAAGTGGGGGGCAGTCTCATGAGAATGAGTCCTTAACTTATGGGCTCTGCACTAACACTGGTTAATGTCAGAATTAAATTGGATCATAGGGCACTTGGCTGGGGTTACAAAGAATTGTTTTGTGGGGGGGCGCCTGGGTGGCTCAGTTGGTTAAGCGGCTGCTTTCGGCTCAGGTCATGACCCTGGAGTCCCAGGATCGAGTCCTGCATCGGGCTCCCTGCTCGGCAGGGAGTCTGCTTCTCCCTCTGACCCTCCTCCCTCTCATGCTCTCTGTCTCTCATTCTCTCTCTCTCAAATAAAAAAATAAAAAAATCTTTAAAAAAAAAAAAGAATTGTTTTGTGGGGAAAAAACCTCTATAAACTTAGTGTCAGAAACTTAGTGTGCTTGATAAGTTCTTTATAGATTTTGCTTACTAACCCTTTATCAGATATATCATTTGCAAATACCTTCTCCCATTCCAAAGATTGCCTTTTAGTTTTTTGTTTCCTTTGCTGTGCAGAAGTTTTTATCTGGATGAAGTCCCAATGGTTCATTTTTGGTTTTGTTTGCCTTGCCTCCAGAGACATGTCTAGCAAGAAGCTGCTACTGCTGAGGTCAAAAAGGTTATTGCCTGTGTTCCTTTCTAGGATTTTGAAGGTTTCCTGTCTCACATTTAGGTCTTTCATCCATTTTGAATTTATTTTTGTTATGGTGTAAGCAAATGGTCCAATTTCACTCTTTTGCATGTTGTTGTCCAGTTTCCCCAATACCAGTTTTTGAAGAGACTGTCTTTTATCCATCAGATATTCTTTGTGCTTTGTTAAAGATTAGTTGACCACATAGTTGCAGGTCCATTTCTGGGTTTTCTATTCTGTTCCCTTGATCTATGTGTCTATTTTTGAGTTAGTACCATACTGTAATGATAACTACAGCTTTGTAATATAACTTGAAGTCCAGAACTGTTGTATGCCTCCAGTTTTGCTGTTCTTCTTCAAGATTGCTTTGTCTATTTGGGGTCTTTTGTGGTTCCATACGAATTTTAGGATTATTTGTTCTACCTCTATGAAAAATGTTGGTGTTATTTTGATAAGAATTGCATTAAATGTGTAGATTGCCTTGGATAGCATAGACATTTTAACAATATTTATTCTTCCAGTCCATGAACATGGAATGTTTTTCCATTGCTTTGTATCATCTTCGATTTCTTGCATAAGTGTTTTATAATTTTCAGAGTACAGATCTTTTACCTCTTTGGTTAGGTTTATTCTTAGATATCTTATGTTTTTTGGTACAATTGTAAATGGGATCAATTCCTTGATATCTCTTTCTTCTGTTTCACTATTGGTGTACAGAAATGTAACAGATTTCTGTACACTGATTTTATATCCTGCGACTCTGTTAATTCCTGTATCAACTCTAGCAGTTTTGGGGTGGAGTCTTTCGCATTTTCTACATAGAGGATCATGTCATCTGTGAAGAGTGAAAGTTTGACTTCTTCCTTGCTGACTTGGATGCCTTTTATTTATTTTTTGTTGTCTGATTGCTGAGGCTAGGACTTCCAGTACTATGTTGAACAACAGTGGTGAGAGTGGACATCCCTGTCATGTTCCTGACCATAGAGGAAAAGCTCTCAGTTTTTCCCCATTGAAGATGATATTAGCTGTGGGTCTTTTGTATATGGCCTTTATGATGTTGAGATATGTTCCCTTTATCCCTACTTTCTTGAGGGTTTTTTACTGAGAACGGATGTTGTACTTCATCAAATGCTTTTTCTGCATCTATTGAGAGGATTTTATCCTTTCTTTTATTAATGTGGTATATCATGTTGATTGATTTATGAATACTGAACCACTCTTGCAACCCGGGAATAAATCCTACTTGATCATGGTGAATAATTCTTTTAATGTACACTTGGATTTAACTTGCTAGAATTTTGTTGAGAATTTTTGCATCTATGTTCATCAGGGATACTGGCCTATAGTTCTCTTTTTTAGTGGGGTCTTTGTCTGGTTTTGGAATCAAGGTAATGCTGGCCTTATTGAATGAGTTTGGAAGTTTTCCTTCTACTTCTCTTTTTTGGAACAATTTGATAAAAATAAGTATTAACTCTTCTTTAAATGTTCACCTATGAAGCCATCTGGTCCTGGACTCTTGTTTGTTGGGAGAGTTTTTATTACAAATTCAATTTCATTGATGATTATCAGTCTGTTCAAGTTTTCTATTTCTTCCTGTTTCAGTTTTGGTAATTTATATGCTTCTAGGAATTTATCCATTTCTTCCGGATTGCCCAATTTGTTGGCATATAATTTTTCATAATATTCTCTTTGATTGTATTTCTGTAGTGATCTGTCCACTCCCATTTGTGATTTTATTTATTTAGGTCCTTTCCCTTTTCTTTTTGATAAGTCTGGGTAGGGGTTTATCAATTTTATTAATTTTTTCAAAGAACAAGCTCCTAATGTCATTGATTTATTCTACTGGGATTTGTTTGTTTGTTTGTTTCTATATCATTTATTTCTGCTCTGTTTATTATTTCCCTTCTGCTGGCTTTAGGCTTCATTCGTTGTTCTTTTCCTAGCTCCTTCAGATGTAAGGTTATGTTGCATATTTGAGATTTTTCTTGCTTCTTGAGGTAGGTCTGTATTGCTATATACTTCCCTCTTATGACTGTTTTTGCTGCATCCCAAAGGTTTTGGACCATCGTGTTTTCAGTTTCTTTTGTTTCCATGTATTTTTTAAATTTCTTCTTTAATTTCCTTTCATTCTTTAGTAGGATGTTCTTTAATCTCCATGTATTTGTGACCTCTCCAAATTTTTTTCTTGTGGATGACATCAAGTTTTATAGTGTTGTGGTCTAAAAACATGCATGCTATGATCTCAATCTTTTTATACTTGTTGAGGTTTGATTTGTGACCCAGTATGTGATCTATTCTGGACAATGTTCCATGTGCATTAGAAAAGAATTTGTATTCTGCTGCTTTAGTATTAAGTGTTCTGAATATATCTACAAAGTCCAGTTTTTCATTGAAAGCCATTGTTTGAGTGTGGTAATAATTTGAAAGTAAAGAAGAGAAACACACAGGGGAGTGTAGGTTTGTTTTTGTTTTTTTTCCCCCTACTTAATACCACTGGAAGGTTTCTGGTTGTTTCTCCCCCACGTGATTTTTCTTATAGTGGTAAAATACACATAAAATTTAGCATTTTATCAATATTAAAATGTACAGCTAGGTGGCATTTAGTAAATTTCCCATGTTTGGCAACCATCACCACTATCATTTTTCAGAATTTTTTTAATAGACTATTTTTTTACAGCAGTCTTAAGTTCATGGTAAAATTGAGAAATAGTTAGAGATATCCTATACACCCCCTACCCCACATCACATACACACAGCCTCCTCCATTATCAACTTCCTCCACCAGAGTGGTACATTTGTTGTAATTGATGAACCTATACTGACACAACATCACCCATAGTTCATTGTTTATATTAGGTTTCACTGTTGATGTTATACATTATATGAATTTGAACAAATTTATAGTAACATATATCTACTATTAAGGTATCATACAGAATAGTTTTACTCCTTTAAAAATCCTCTGGGTTTCAACTATTCATCTCATCTTTCCCTCTAGCCCCTGGCCATCACTGATCTTTTCACTGTTTCTATAGTTTTGTCTTTTCTGGAATATCATATACTGGAATCATACAGTATGCAGCCTTTTCAGGTTGGCCTTTTTCACTTAGTAATATGCATTACAGTTTCCTTCATGTCTATCAATCATTTCTTTTTAGCACTGAATAGTATTCCATTATCTGAATATATCACAATTCATTTGTCCTGTTGGACTTTTTTGGTTTTTTGTTTTTGTTTTCAACAGAGGAATAACATGATCTATCTCTTGTTTTAACAGAACAGAAGTGATTCTGTTGCTATACTCAGTACAGACAAGAGGGCAAAGGCAAATGTTAAGACATAAATTGCACAATCCAGACAGGAGATGGTGGTGGATTGGGCCAGAGTGGTAGTTGTGGGGGTAATTATAAATGGTAATATTCTTATTTTTGGAAGTGGATTAGAATGCTCTCAACCAGCTCTGAGAGAAGTGACGTTACAGCAAAACTGGAGGCATACAACAGTTCTGGACTTCAAGTTATATTACAAAGCTGTAGTTATCATTACAGTATGGTACTAACTCAAAAATAGACGTTAATTAGTGGAAAGAGATGAGTTAGTGTAAACATTTAGCCTAAAGATCAATAAAAACTTATAGAGACAGATAAATCAGAGAGTTGTCAAAATTGTAGAGTGATATTCATTTTGTCAATAGTGAGGATAAAAGGAACCCCAAATAGACAAAGCAATCTTGAAGAAGAACAGCAAAAAAAGTGACTTAGGGATCTTCACACTCCCCTACCACAAACTCTTCCACTGCATCACACTGTGCTTATATTTCAAACATTTTAACCTGGATCATTAGCTTTGCAGGAATTCATCCTCATCTCTCTCTTTTTTTTTTGCATTGCTATCCTTTTGTTTCTTCAAACTGACCAATATATATGCTCCTCCGGCCCTACCCCTCATCTTCTATACTTTTGTGCCTAACTTTTGTCCCCGTCATATTTCTGGTAAGCCATCACCTCCTTAGAGAGACCTCACTCTGTTATCCTTTCTCATAGCACCTGATGATAACACAATAAATAATCATCTATCATGTATGTATTTTCAGTTTGTTTAGATTTGGGACCCTATAAAAACACAGTCCATTTCTGTTTTTTTCATGATTTACATTGTCATGTTCGTTGTGATTGATCAATCTATTTTTTAAATCTTTTTTTTTAAGATTTCATTTATTTATCTGAGAGAGAGAATGAGATAGAGAGAGAAAGCATGAGAGGGGGTGGGTCAGAGGGAGAAGCAGACTCTCTGCTGAGCAGGGAGCCCAATGCGGGACTCAATCTCGGGACTCCAGGATCGTGACCCGAGCCAAAGGCAGTCGCCTAACCAACTGAGCCACCCAGGCATCCCTTGATCAATCTATTTATCTACCTTTCTTTCTTCTAAGAATGGATCTGATCCAATTCCTTCAGCAGATGAGAAAAGTGAAGTCTAGAAAGGTTAAGTAGATTTGGGAAAGGTCACAATTGTGTAAGTAGTAGAGCTAGATTTTCTGGCTTCCAATGCAGTATGATTTTTAGTACATCTCTACTATATATACATATACATATACTTATACATATACATATGTATATACATATACATATACATATACATACATATATTTGGGGAATGACCTGGGAGATGTGAATCACATAGTTCAACTTACCACTTTGCAGTAATCATGGGCATTAAACTCCGCTGGCTGTCAAAGCCAACAGTGTGAAAATGGCTGTTTTTCATTGACTAAGGCCAGCAAGTCTAAGACAAATAAAGAAGGAACACTTTGCCCTGACTCATGAATTTATTCCAGCAAAGTTGGTGGAAGTAAAATGAATATTGGTTAACCAAAATCTGACTCACTGGCTACCAAATGTGACTTGTCTTGCTGGGGAATATCTACTCTCAAGCTCACCGGGCTCATTTCTCAGCAAGTCAAGAGATCCAATGTCACAACCTGTCAACCTCAATTGGCTTTCTTCAGTGATGGCTGTGGATGTGGTACAGTTAGGAATGTGCCTCATTCTCCACATGTAAGAGAGACAAATCCAACATAGCAAGAAAATAGGGTTGAAGGGATAATTTTCTCTTAAGAACAAAAAATAAAATAATTTTTAAATGCCAAACTGTGAGATGCACTAAATCTTACTTACACATTTGACAATCAAATTAAGAAACTTTGTTCTTATAGCATGCCTTAGGTTGAGTCAACATACGTCTATTTCTCCAACAACAAACAACAATGGCAAAAATCAAATGGAATAAGAAATGTACTATGCTCAGCTGTTATAATACCAACACCACCACTAAGCGTAATCCTAAAAACAAGGAAAATATTCTCATATAAGATTTATGATTTGGAGAGCTGACAGGACAGTGAAGACAGTATTTGAAGGCATTTGGCAAAAGGAGGTAAAATTTCAGTATAAAACCAGCTATATTGCTAACCTAATTCACCTAGGACATCTTATGTTCTTCCTGCCTAGGGTTGTGATTTTTGGGGTGGAGTAGAGTAGGTTCTGACTTGGCATTCTAGGGTATAGTGGTTAAGTGGCTGCAGCTGTGAGAATCAGTACATTACTATGGAAAGCAGCAAAGCTAGAAATATCATTGATTGCATATGTTGCACCTCTCTTGTTTATCTTCTGTTGCTGAAGACACTGTGCTCAATTGACTTAGGCAACCACCTTTTCTCTAAACCAGAGCATATGTGGTAGGCATGTCTTCTTCAGCTATGTCTGCTATATAATGGGATTGGCCATTAATAAATTGAACACATTCTGAGGGTGCACCTGCACTGAGAAAGCCATGTAATGAGGGTTAATTGTGGGATTAATAGAATGATAAACTTTGCTATCCTCAGCAGTTGCATGGTATTGCAGCAAAATCATGCCTCTTATTTAGGTGCTGCTTCAACCTAGCACCTTTAAGAACTAGTAATAGAGAGCACATAATTGTATGTGTGGTATAAATAGTCTCTTAATTATAGCACCAAAAAGCCCTTCTTCCTGCTACTGATGCAAAGCATTCATAGTTGGCCAGTATGTGATTTCTGAGGAATTAAACCAGATCAGGAAGACTTGTTACAGCCAAGCATGCTCTTCTTCTGATAAAGCTTAATGAAGGTTAACCTTCCTGCTCACCAAGTGCCACTGAGAATTGAGAGGGGTGTGTGTGTGTGTGTGTGTGTGTGTGTGATAGGTGAGAGAAAGTTAAGACAGCTCTTGAAAAATCCCAGCCAAATATATATTGTTCTGTTTAGTTTGAAAGATGACACCATTGATACAGATTACCAACTAAGCATCTGTGCTGACCCATGCAAGAACAGTTTTCACTACACAGCATGGAAGTAAAACAGGAAATAAGATTCAATTTAGATTTGTTTTTACAAATATTGAAGCCAAGAAATAAACAATAGTGATGAGAAGAGTTTTCCTTGGCACCTTCTTGGCTATTAACATCAGGATGTAAACAGAATGGGAAGAGTGGCCATGGAAAGTGGTTTCTTAATTGTTGTATATCATGATTTTTTTATTTATCCAAATGTCACAGGTTGGAGGAAACAAATGAAGTATGTGGCTGAGCTTCTAGAATTGTGAAACATTTTGTACAAACAGTGAGTAGTAACATTTGTTCCATCAAAGAGAAAACATTATGCTGTGATCAAAAGAATAGTAGACTCAGTCAAATTCAGTCTATTCCCTACTTCCTATATAAATTTGGCAAATCACTTGAGCTTTTTGGATTTTGGTTTAGCTATCTATAATATCATTCTTTAGGTTTATTGATTATGTAATGCAAGAACTCTCCCATATTTCCAAGAAATGAGTTAGTCCTTTACTTCACTGCCAATCATAAAGTTTGAGACAAAGGGATGAAGTCTCTTTATTAAGACTCTCATTATGAAAAAAAAAATCATTTTTCCTTTGGCTATATTGGCTAAACATGTTTAAGCCAAATCAACCATTTTATAATATACCTTCTTGGGACATTTTTTAAAGCAATTACCTTGAATTAACATGGGCAGCTAAAGCCTAAAGGTAACTAAAGCCTATATTTTTCAACCATACTCAATAAACACATAACACACTACTGTTTCTAAATTAATCCAATATCTAAACTGAATCATCATTCCTTGTGTCTTTTGTTTTGTTTTAAATCTTATAACAGCATCTGAAAATCTTAAATAATTTTCTAACTTTTATGCTAGCATTTTCCCTTCTCTCCATCTTGCCAGGCACATCCTATCTTTGGTGAAGAGTCTAAATTCTACCTCCTGCATCAAGACTTTGACAGTCACTTTAATCATAATGTCTGTTTTCTGATCTCCTATATCATCTAGTATTTAAGCTTATATTTATTCCTTTCTGACTTTCTCATGGCCTCTATTTGAATGGATATACCCCTTACTATGCTTTTGCTTTTTGAAGGCTAACATTTTAACCTCAGTTTCCTCATCTATAAGGAAACAGAGGGTCTAACAAGGATTCTACAGCATAGGCTTATATAACCTCCAGCCTTGCAGAGGTGTTATTTACATTATAGGATTAGGAAAATGCATTGCACATTATTACCAGTTGCTCAATAAGGAGTGCACATAATTTTGTGAAAGTACATACATACAATTATTTTTATTCCTTTAATAATTTTATGAATCTCATTTTATTTACCCATTTTTACTATAACATATCATATAATAGGATCTATGGGCATATTATGTAATTAGATGTAAGAACTCACATGCTGTTAGAAGAATTCAAAATGAATAAATAAAAAAAGACTATTTTGAGATAAGAAAATATATTCTTTTGAAATGGTAACTTGGAACATTTTGGAAGATTCACCAATCTGAAAATTTTGACACTATATACAAATATATATATATATATTTGGACTATATATATAGCATAACAAGTAAAAGTGTTCTAAAAAATAATCTTTTTTTAAAAGATTTTATTTATTTATTTGACAGAAAGAAAGAGAACACAAACAGGCAGAGTGGCAAGCAGAGGGAGCAGGGAGCCTGATGTGGGGCTCAATCCCAGGACCTTGCAATCATGACCTGAGCTGAAGGCAGCCACTTAACAGACTGAGCCACCCAGGAGCCCCTAAAAAATAATCTTCTTAAGCCTTTTTTCATGAATAGTAGCTAAACACATTTTTTTAAATTAGTAAGACTCAACTATTCCTGAAAGAATAGAATACTCTCTTTGAAGATCCTAGAATACCTTAACTGAGAACATACTTTTCATCATATCTCACATGTAGACTTTTCTTTAAATAGTAAAGGACACTATAACTGGTTAAAATCTACATTTTGTCAAATTAAAAAGAAAAACAAAATTGGAAGCTAAAAATTATTTTCATTAAATGACTGGTAAAATGAATTTTCCTTCCTAAAATAAGA
The DNA here is from genome assembly GCF_011800145.1 of Mirounga leonina. Taxonomy (NCBI): domain Eukaryota; kingdom Metazoa; phylum Chordata; class Mammalia; order Carnivora; family Phocidae; genus Mirounga; species Mirounga leonina. The sequence continues at coordinate 4,215,983 of NW_023270642.1, forward strand.
CAAGGCAATTCTAACAACTTTTATAGTAAATCAAGACATTTATACTGACCTTCAAAAAAAAAAAAAAGGACTTAAAATAACTTAAACCCAACTTGCATTTTCATCAGAGCTATGCTGCTATTACCTTAGCCATCATTCATCACATAAGTCAAATAGTTTATAGAGAGAGAACATAAATTCTAACCCCAAGTCAGGAATGCTATCAATGAGTTTGGAAGTTTACATTCTGTTGGCGTGAGGTCACTATTTGCTGTCACTATTGATCAATGACCCAACAAGTGTCTTTAGCCCTAGGCTGTCTTTCTGGGTTTAGCAAGTTTCCTAGTTTTAACAGGCTTAGTTACAAAACCTAGACAATGATTTTGTACTGAAATTCACCAAGACACATTTTGGTGATATTATAAAATAACAATGTATTTTAAAAAGCAGTAGTAATCTAAATTGCCATCCAAATGGTTAGAGTTTTAGAAACAGTGATTGATGAAACACAGGGTAAAGGATTACTTCCATAAATAAACAGAGACTTAAAACTTTTTAGCAAGATAATTCATATCACCCAGTTTAATCTCTTATGAAACAGTTCTAGTCTCCTAGCAATTTGATACAGAAGTGAAGAAAAGACTATCACCTTTGGGATATGTCAAACCCTTTACTGGGCTGAAATGTAGAGTTTATAATGGGCACAAACATGGCTTTAAATTAAAATGGGCATTAAGTATAATTTTATTTTTCTCTGAGTGACTTAGTCAGCTTGGGCTGCCATAACATAATATGATAAACCAAGTGGCTTAAATGACAGAAATTTATGTCTCAGTTTGGAAGCTGGGAGGCTTTGGTGAAAACTGTCTTTATGGCTCATAAATAGTGGCCTTTTCACTGTGTCTTCACACAGAGGAGACAGAGAGCAGATTCTCTGGTGTCTCTTTATAAACACACTGATCCCATCAGGCCAAGGCCCTACTATTATTACCTTGTATAATCTAATCACTTCCCAAAGGCCCTCTCTCCAAGTATCATCACACTGGGGGATAAGACATCAATATATGAACATTGGAGGGACACAAATATTCAGTCCATAGCACTGAGTTTGATTTGATATCCCAATTCTGCAAGATAGTGGAAAGTTAATTTCAATCAATTTTAGGTAATCTCTGCCTACTTATAGTATATATCCCCTCATTCTCTATGCTGGATCTAATTTCCAAGGACTAACATAGTACCAGGGCATTAGAGAAGTGAGCATCTCTCTCTCTCTTCCTCCTCCCTCCTTCTCATCCCCATTCTGCTCAGTAACACCTACACTCTTTTTTACTATACCTCATAATCTGGCTGTTCCCCATTCAGTGTTAGATGCATAGAACTGTCACTTTCCCAGGCGTTTCTGCCTGACACTCCCTGCAGTCATCTCTGCACTAGCACTCTCAATATGCTTTGGGCTTCTTGAAATTCTATGAAATTTGCTTCCATCCAGAGCCCTTCCAGGAATCAGATTCCTTGGCTCTTATATTTTCTAGGAGCAGCTGTATAATTTATAGAGGCCCAGCACAAAATGAAAATTCAAAGTCTTGTTTTTAAAAATTATTAGAAATTTCAAGACAACAACAAATCATTAAAATAAGTGTGGAGTCCTTCTGAGAGCAGACCCTGTGCTACTTCATGCCTGTGAAGATAGTCTTGATGTTTCTGTTGTTTCACTACATACCCTCCCAATACCCCTACACACACACACACACACACACACACACACACACACACACTCAATGTGATTCAACTTTGGGAAAGAGAACATGACTCAAGCTCAGGAAACTACTAGTGATGTGGGAAACAAAGGCAGAAGAAAAAATATTAAAATTCCTTACTTCTTACAGCCCACATAAGTCCTTGAAACAGGCAGAGTGACATTCCTCTAGGGACTCAACTGCCTCCATATTAATACTTTGGTAAGGACAAAAGACAATCCTAGCCCACCCCCCCAACCTAATCTTGTAAGTCTATTTTAACACATAAAAATTCCTTTGGAAGCTTCCTTTATCTCTAAACCCCCAAGATATGCATTGATAATCATCCCCCAAGCATATGGCCCACTGATATACATCTGAAGGGTCTCATGACTAAGGTTTTATTATATGGTAATAAATGACCTTTTTCCAACAATAGCTAGCCCCCTCAAGGTCCTGGAAACCTTGCTTCCAAAATTCCTTAGAGACTTACACTATCCCTCACCCACTCCCAACTTCAAAGTATATTAATGGGCCTCATGATGCCGGTGCAGCTCTTTCTGCCCACAGGTCCTGTCCCCGTGCTTTAATAAAATCACTTTTTTGCACCAAGAGTTCTTTCTTGGTCATGGGCTTCAAACCCTAACATCTTTCCTAAATCACTAGTAGTTGTCACTCTTTCCCCCTCATTCCTGTATGTTGCCACCTCAAACTAAGGACTCAATAGAGGAGGAGGCTGTTACAGAGATTACAGGGAAGTTGGAAGACCTGCCATACTCTCCCAAAGATTTTGCTGTTAGTGTCTCCACAGCTATTATAAATTAAGAGTTGAGACGTTTTAATTTCTTTTCCCCTTTCTTTTGTTATTACTTCCCTGGATTAGAAATTTGAAAAGTCTTAGAGAATAAAGTCGTGGGAGACAAGCCACTACTGGAAGGAGTGCTTCAATTAATAGCTCAAAATATCTTTTGCTACATTTTAAAAAATATGAAGGGAGGTGGCATAAGATAAAAAGAAGGGGAAGGAAAATCCAGGGAACTTCCAGTCTTAACTTCAATTTGTAAAGAGTGTGGAAGTTTCTCTCTCATCTACATAACAAGAAAAAAAAAAGTTGAACAAACTGAATATCAACAACTTTTCTTGGATCCATCAGAAAAGAGGCCACAGGACACTCCGCCACCTTGAAATTTGAAGAGATAGGAGCAACCCAAAAGTCAAAGCTGAGATCTATTTACCTGGAGCAGAAGCCATTGGAGCCATAAACTGGTATGACTACTTGAAAGGTCATTTTTAAAAATTGTTGGAGATTGTGTGGACTAGTGGGAGAGTAGAAAACTCCTGAAGCTACAGTTTTAACTGAACCCCCATATTTACTCCAAAGCTCCTCATCAGGTTCTCATGAGGAGCCAGGAAATATTCCCTCTTGACTCTGGAAGGGGGAGGAAAGAGTAATCCTTGTGAAATGCACCAGAGACTTCTCCATAACAAAGGCTTACCTTCTAAAGGAAAGCACCTTGCTAGAGCTTTTTTTTTTTTTTTTTTTTTTTGAGGGAAAGGAATTCTTTCTATTTCAGCCATCCTGTCTCACCTAAAACAAACCAAAAAAATGAAACAAAACCAAAAAAGGAGCCAACAAACAAAAACAGGACTTCAGCTTCTGTGAAGATGCAGTAGACATATTTTCCATATTACTCCTGCTAAATATATCTAACAACTCTGGAAATTGCATATAAAACAAATGTAAGAAGACTCTAGAAGTGAAGAAAAGAAGGCTGATCAGCTAGGGAACTCAGGACACAGAGAATGACGTGATGGCGAATTCTTGGGTTTGCTTTTTTCTTCATATAACCAAGACTTGGACATGAAGAAGCTAGTAATCTGGAAATGCCAAGAAGCACAATGACTGAAGCTCCAATGGAAGCCTGCTCCTAGCCAGAGGACCACAAAAGGGACAACATATTATGACAGGAAACTTTCAGGTAATACCCTCTATTCTGCACAAACACAATAAAAACAAACAAACAAAAAACACATCCCAACCCTAACCACACCAACAAAAGCCAAGTGGAGAGTCTAGACTTCCAACGTTACTGAGTTGTGATGAGGTGATCCAACATCCTTGCCTTGGTAATATCAGAAAAGACCAAGTAGTGAGCCATGACGTTCTTCCCCACCTGTTGGTAACAAGCCCTCCTACCTCATGATGTTCATGGAGGCCACATAGGAAGCCTAAACTTCTACCTCACTGAGCAGTAACAAGGCATTCCTTACCCTCTGTGATATATTGGTGTATGCAGTGGACCACAGGAGAATCAGGACATTTACCATTACCCAGTAGTACTGAAGCCAACCCCTCTATTGTGTGAGTGAGGACTATATGGGAATCTAGAACTCTCACAATTGCCTACAAGGTAATGTAGGAAGGACTCCCCCCACTCCCGCCACCCCAGTGTGATGATGTCTAAGTGATGAACCTGGACTTCTAGCTCTACCTGGAAGTAATGAAATGGTGCTTCCCTCTACTCCTGAAAAACTGGTGTCAGAAAAATCCAATTAAAACAGGAAGTTTAAATAAAATACAGAGTCTCATAAGACAAAATGTCCAGTCTTCAATATGAAATCACTCATCATACAAGAATTGGGAAGATGTCAAAATGAACAAAAAAGGAGAGTCAACAGATGTCAACATCAATAATACAGACATGATGAAACCACCTGATAAAGATTTTAAAGCAGTCATAATAGAAATACTTCAATAAGCAAATACAAGCACATTTTAAAGAAATGAATAATCAGAAAGCTTCATCAAAGAATAAGATATAAGAGGAACCAAATCAAAATTTTAGAATTGAAAAATACAATTGCTTAAAAGTTCAGTGAATGGAGTGGCAGAATGAAGGGAATAGAGGAAAGAATCAGTGAACTAGGAGAGAGAAAGCTATGTTAGCCTATGTAAACAATGGAAAGAGAATTAAATTTTATTTAAAAAATACACAGAGGCTAAGGAATCTGTGAGACTATAAGAAAAGATCTAAAATTCATATTACTGAGGTTCCAAAAAAAGGGAAAGGAGGGTCTTAATGTACTTAAAAGAACATACTTAAAAGAATAAAAGCTGAAAACTCCCCCAAATTGGCTAGAGACATAAACTTATAGGTTGAAGAAGCTAAGTAGCACCAAACAAGGCAAGCCCAAAGAAATCTATATCTAGACACGTCATAATTAAACTTTTAAGCATTAAAGACATGGGAAAAATCTTGAAAACAGTGAAAGAGGAATTCCACCTTACCTATGAGAAAAAGTATTTTGAGTAATGGGAGATTTTTTAAAAATCAGAAACCTGGAGGATAGAAGAAACTAGCATATTTTCCAAGGGCTAAAGGAAAGATCTGTTATCCTGGAATTCATTACCAATACAGATAATCTAGGAATGAAGGGGAAATGAAGGCATTTTCAGATGAAGAAATACTATGACAATTCGTCAGTAGAAAACCTACCCAAAATAAGATCATTGAAGGAAGTTCTCTAAAATACAATAAACAGATCTGGGAGCAAGATGGCAGAGGAGTAGGAGACCTAAATTTTGCTTGGTCCCAGGAATTCAGCTAGATAGGTAACAAACCATTCTGAACACCTACGAACTCAATAGAAGATCAAAGAAAAGAATAGCAACAACTCTCTGAACAGAAAAGTGACCACTTTCTGTAAGGTAGGGCATGTGGAGAAGTGAATCCGAGGTAATATATGGGAAGATAGACAGCAGGGGGAGGGCACCTCCATCAGCCAGCTACCAGCAAGTGATAGAGCAGCGGAGCACAAAATTGGAACTTTTAGAAGTCTGCTCCACTGAGGGATGTCACTCCAGTGGCTAAGTGGGGAGTGGAACACTTGCTGGGACAGTGTGGTCTCAGGTCCCTCAGGGTCACAGAAAGACCAGGGAGCCTGAGTACAGCAGAGCTCCAAGGTATTGGAGCAGGGAAGCCGGCTGCAGAGACGGAGCTGAGGAGTGGGCTCTCAGCTCGAGGTTGCCATAAACTGTGATCTGTGGCACAGTTGGGCCACTGCTTTTCCAGCAGGGACCCAACAAGTGGCAGATCTGGGGAGACTCCCCTTCCTCTCCCAAGAGGAGTGGTGCAGGAGCTGGATTTGGAGACTCCAAACTGGGTCAGGTGCCAGAGATAGAAATGCTCGGTCAAAGGCTGGGTGAGCAGGGAGTCTGGCCGGAGACCAGGGAGACAGGAGTGATTGACTGCTTTTCTCTGGGAGTTCACTGAGGAGTGGGCCCTGAGTTCTCGGCTCCTCTGGGGCAGAGATTGGGAGGCTGCCATTTTCACTCTTGTCCTCCAAAGCTGTAGGGAAAGCTTGCAGGGAACAAAAGCTCCCGAGAGCAAACTTGAGGAGTTACGTAGCCTGACCTCCGGCAAGGGCGGTACAATTCCACCTCAGGCAAAGACATTTGAGAACCACTGCAAAAGGCCCCTCCCCCAAAGGATGCACAAGAACAGCGAGCCAAGACCAAGTTTACTGATCAATGAGAATGGCAGAACTCCAGCGCTAGGGGAATACAGCACATAGAATTCATGGCTTTTTTTCCCCTGATTCTTTAGTCTTTCAAAGTTAAATTTTTCTTTTTCTTCTTTTTTCCTTTTCTGTTTTTTTTAATTTTTAATTTTCCCTTTTTCAACCGACATCTTATCAATCCCTTTTTTAAAAATCTTTTTTATTTTTCAGTTCTAGAGTCACATTCTATCCCTTCATTGTAATTAACCTTATTTTTGGTATATATATATATATATAAGTTGTTCTCTCATTAAAATTTTGGGATACAGTTTCTTCTAACACCAAAATATACCCTAAATCTCTAGTGTATGGCTTTGATCTAGTCTTCTGCCTGATCAAATTCTCTCCATTTTTAAAATTTCTCTTCCTTCTTTTCTCAACCAACTTATCTTATCAATTCCTTTTATAAAATCTTTTAAAATTTTCATCTTTACAGTCATATTCCATCCCTTTATCATATTTAACCTTATTTAGATACATATACAACTTTTTCTTTCTTTAAAATTTTGGCAGGCAGATTTGTCTGACACACCAAAATACGCCCAAAATCTAGTGTGTGGCACTGATCTATTCACCAGCCTGATCATATTAACTTTTTTTCTTTTTCTTTTTTTCTTTTCCTTTCTCATTTTTCTTTTCTTTTTTATTTTTTCTTTCTTTCCCTTTCTTTTTGCCTGGTTTCAGGTCTCTTCTGATTTGTTTAGTGTATATTTTTCTGGGGTCGTTTCTACCCTGTTAGCATTTTGTTCTCTCATTCATCTATTCTCCTCTAGACAAAATGACAAGATGGGAAAAAATCACCTCAACAAAAGAACAAGAGGCAGTACCAACTGCCAGGGACCTAATCAATATGGACATTAGTAAGATGTCAGAACTAGAGTTTAGAATGATGATAATAAAGATACTAGCTGGGCTTGAAAAAAGCATGGAAAACACTAGAGAAACCCTTTCTGGAGAAATAAAAAAAACTAAAATCTAACCAAGTCAAAATCAAAAAGGCTATTAATGAGGTGCAATAAAAAATGGAGCTCTAACTGCTAAGATAAATGAGGCAGAACAGGGAATTACTGATATAGAAGACCAAATGATGGAGAATAAAGAAGCTGAGAAAAAGGGAGATAAACAAGTACTGAATCAGAAGGGCAGAATTCGAGAAATAAGTGATACCATAAGATGAAACAATATTAGAATAATTGGGATCCCAGAAGAAGGGGGGGCAGAAGGCATATTGGAGCAAATTATAGCAGAGAACTTCCCTAATTAGGGGAAGGAAACAGGCATCAAAATCCAGGAGGCACAGGGAACACCCTTTGTCAATAAAGATAGGTCAATACCCCAACATCTAATAGTAAAATTTATGAGTCCGAGACACAAAGAAAATCCTAAAAGCAGCTCAGGACAAGAGGTCTGTAACCTACAATGGTAGAAACATTAGATTGGCAACGGACCTATACACAGAGACCTGGCATGCAGAAAGGACTAGCATGATATCTTCAGAGCACTAAATGAGAAAAATATGCAGCAAAGAATACTATATCCAGCTAGACTGTCACTGAAAATGGAAGGAGAGATAAAAAGTTTCCAGGACAAACAAAAACTAAAGGGATTTGCAAACACGGAGCCAGCCCTACAAGAAATATGGAAAGGGGTCCTCTAAGCAAAGAGAGAGCTTAAAAGTAACATGGACCAGAAAGGAACACAGACAATATACAGTAACAGTTACCTTACAGGCAACACAATGACACTAAATTCATATCTTTCAATAGTTACCCTGAATGTAAATGGGCTAAATGCCCCAATCAAAAGACATAGGGTATCAGATTGGATAAAAGAACAAGACCCATCGATATACTGTCTGCAAAAGACACATTTTAGACCCAAAGACACCCGCAGATTGAAAGTGAGGGGGTGGAAAACCATTTACCATGCTAATGGACACCAAAAGAAAGCTAGGGTGGCAATCCTTATTTCAGACAAATTAGATTTTAAACCATAAGAGATGAGGAAGGACACTCTATCATACTTAAAGAGTCTATTCAACAAGATCTAACAATTGTAAATATCTATGCCCCTGAGGGGGAGCAGCCAATTATATAAGCCAATTAATAACAAAAGCAAAGAAACACATTGACAACAATACAATAATCGTGGGGGACTTTAACACCACCCTCACTGAAATGGCAGATCATCTAAGCAAAAGATCGTCAAGGAAATAAAGACTTTAAATGACACACTGGAACAAATGGACTTCACAGATATATTCAGAACATTCCATCCCAAAGCAACAAAATACACATTCTTCTTGAGTGCCCATGGAACGTTCTCCAGATCACATCCTAGGCCACAAATCAGGTCTCAACTGGTACCAAAAAGGTGGGATCATTCCCTGTGTATTTTCGGACCACAATGCTTTGAAACTAGAACTCAATCACAAGAGGAAAGTCAGAAAGAACTCAAATACATGGAAGCTAAAGAGCATCCTACTGAAGAATGAATGGGTCAACCAGGAAATTAAAGAATAATTAAAAAAATTCATGGAAACCAATGAAACTGAAAACACAACTGTTCAAAATCTTTGGGATGAGGAAAAGGCAGTCCTAAGAGGAAAGTATATAAAAATACAAGCCTTTCTCAAGAAACAAGAAAGGTCTCAAATACACAACCTAACCCTACACCTAAAGGACCTGGAGAAAGAATATCAAATAAAGTGTAAACCCAGCAGGAGAAGAGAAATAATAAAGATCAGAGCAGAAATCAATGAACTAGAAACCAAAAGAACAGTAGAACAGATCAACGAAACTAGGAGCTTGTTCCTTGAAAGAATTAATAAGATTGATAAACCATTGGCCAGACATATCATAAAGAAAAGAGAAAGGACCCAAATAAATAAAATCATGCATGAAAGACGAGAGATCACAACCAACACCAAAGAAATGCAAACAATTATAAGAACATATTATGAGCAACTCTATAGCAGCAAATTAGATAACCTGGAAGAAATGGATGCATTCCTAGAGATGTCTCAACTACCAAAACTGAACCAGGAAGAAATAGAAAACCTGAACAGACCTATAATCACTAAGGAAAATGAAGCAATAATCAAAACTCTGCCAAGAGACAAAAGCCCAGGGCCAGATGGCTTCCCAGGGGAATTCTACCAAACATTTCAAGAAGAATTAATACCTATTCTTCTGAAACTGTTCCAAAAAAATAGAAATGGAAGGAAAACTTCCAAACTCGTTTTATGAGGCCACCATTACCTTGATCCCAAAACCAGACAAAGGCCCCATCAAGAAAGAGAATTACAGACCAATATGCCTGATGAACATGGATGCAAAAATTCTCACCAAAATCCTAGCCAATAGGATCCAACAGTACATTAAAAGGATGATTCAACATGACCAAGTGGGATTTATCCCTGGGCTGCAAGGTGGGTTCAACACCCACAAAGCAATCAACGTGATACAATACATTAACAAAAGAAAGAACAAGAGCTATATGATCCTCTCAATACATGCAGAAAAACATTTGACAAAGTATAGCATCCTTTCTTGATCAAAACTCTTCAGAGTATAGGGATAGAGGGTGCATACCTCAAGATCATAAAAGCCATCTATGAAAAACCCACAGCGAATATCATTCTCAATGGGGAAAAACTGAGAGCTTTCCCCCTAAGGTCAGGAACACAGCAGGGATGTCCACTATCACCACTGCTATTCAACATGGTATTAGAAGTCCTAGCCACAGCCATCAGACAACAAAAAGAAATAAAAGGCATCCAAATCGGCAAAGAAGAAGTCAAACTCTCACTCTCTGCAGATGATGATACTTTATGTGGAAAACCCAAAAGACTCTACCCCAAAACTGTTAGAACTCATACAGGAATTCAGTAAAGTGGTAGGATATAAAATCAATGCACAGAAATCAGTGGCATTCCTATACACCCACAACAAGACAGAAGAAAGACAAATTAAGGAGTCGATCCCATATACAACTGCACTCAAAACCATAGGATTCCTAAGAAGAAATCTAACCAAAGAGGCAAAGAATCTGTACTCAAAAAACTATAAAAAACTCATGAAAGAAATTGAGGAAGACACAAAGAAATGGAAAAAAACTTCCATGCTCATGGATTGGAAGAATAAATATTGTGAAGATGTCAATGCTACCTAGAACAATATACACATTCAATGCAATCCCTAGCAAAATACCATCCACTTTTTTCAAAGAAATGGAACAAATCCTCCTAAAATTTGTATGGAACCAGAAAAGACCCCAAATAGCAAGAGGAATTTGAAAAAGAAAAGCAAAGCTGGTGGCATCACAATTCCGGACTTCAAGCTGTATTACAAAGCTGTCATCATCAAGACAGTATGGTACTGGCACAAAAACAGACACATAGATCAATGGAACAGAATAGAGAGCCCAGAAATGGACCCACAACTCTTTGGTCAACTACTCTTTGATAAAGCAGGAAAGAATGTCCAATGGCAAAAAGTCTCTTCAACAAATGGTGTTGGGAAAATTGGACAGCTACATGCAGAAGAATGAAACTGCACCATTTCCTTACAGCACACACAAAAATAGACTCCAAATGGTTGAAAGACCTCAATGTGAGACAGGAGTCCATCAAAATCCTAAAGGAGAACACAGGCAGCAACCTCTTCAACCTCAGTCGCAGCAACTTCTTCCTAGAAACATTGCCAAAGACAAGGGAAGCAAGGGCAAAAAATGAACTATTGGGACTTCATCAAGATAAAAGCTTTTGGGGTGCCTGAGGGGCTCATTCATTAGGCATCTACCTTCAGCTCAGGTCCTGACCCCAGGTTCCTGGGATTGAGCCCTGCATCAGGCTCCCTGCTCAGCGGGAAGCCTGCTTCTCCCTCTCCCACTCCCCCTGCTTCTGTTCCTTCTCTTACTAACTCTCTCTCTGTGTCCAGTAAATAAATAAAATCTTAAAAAAAAAAAAAAAAAGATAAAAAGCTTTTGCATAGCAAAGGAAACAGTCAACAAAACCAAAAGACAATTGACAGAATGGGAGAAGATATTTGCAAATGGCATATCAGATAAAAGGCTAGTATCAAAAATCTATAAAGAACTTATCAAACTCAACACCAAAAGAACAAATGATCCAATCAAGAAATGGGCAGAAGAAATGAACTGATATTTTTCCAAAGAAGACAACCAAATGGCCAACAGACACATGAAAAAGTGCTCAACATCCCTCAGCATCAGGAAATCCAAATCAAAACCTCAATGAGATACCACCTCACACCAGTCAGAATGGTAAAATTAACAAGTCACGAAACGACAGATGTTGGCGAGGATGTGGAGAAAGGGGAGCCCTCCTACACTGTTGGTAGGAAAGGAACCTGGTGCAACCACTCAGGTAAACAGTATGGAGGTTCCTTAAAAAGTTGAAAATAGAGCTACGCTACAACCCAGCAATTGCATTACTGGGTGTTTACCCCAAAGATACAAATGTAGGGATCCGAAGGGGTACGCGCACCCCAATGTTTATAGCAACAGTGTGCACAATAGCCAAACTATGGAAAGAGCCAAGGTGTCCATCGAGAGATGAATGGATAAAGAAAGAAGATGTGGTATATATACACAATGGAATATTATGCAGCCATCAAAAACAAAAAAACAAAAAAATGAAATCTTGCCATTTGCAATGATGTGGATAGAACTAGAGGGTATTATGCCAAGTAAAATAAGTCAATCAGAGAAAGACATGTATCATATGATCTAACTGATAGGAGGAATTCTTAATCTCAGGAAACAAACTGAGGGTTTGGGGGGTGGGGGAATGGGGTGGCTGGGTGATAGACATTGGAGACGGTATGTGCTATGGCGAGCACTATGAATTGTGTAAGAATGATGAATCACAGACCTGTACCTCTGAAACAAATAATATATTATATGGGGAAAAAAAAAGATAGTAAGATGAGAAAAATGAATGGGGGGAATCATAGGGGGAGACGAACCATGAGAGACTATGGACTCTGAGAAACAAACTGAGGGTTCTAGAGGCGAGGGGAATGGGGGGATGTGTTAGCCTGGTGATGGGTATTAAAGAGGGCACTTATTGAATGGAGCACTGGGTATTATATGCAAACAATGACTCATGGAACACTACATCAAAAACTAATGATGTAATGTATGGTGATTAACTTAACATAATAAAATTTTAAAATAAATAAATAAATAAATAAATAAATAAATAAAATACAATAAATAAAGAATCTCTGGAACATCAAAGAGAAAATAATGCACTATGCAAAATTATGGCTAAATAATGAGGATTCTGGCTTCTAGTAACTAAATCTATTTGTGATTTTTTCAGTTCTTGCCATAGGTAATTACTTAGCAGGCCTCATGGGGTAAAGCTTTACCTTCCACAATAGCCTTGGTGCACTTCAGTTTCTTTTCTTTTCTTTTTATTTTATTTTATTATGTTATGTTAGTCACCACACAGTACATCATTAGTTTTTGATGTAGTGTTCCATGATTCATTGTTTCATATAACACCCAGAGCTCCATGCAATACAGTCCCTCCTTAATACCCATCACCCTGCTAACACATACCCCCCTCCCATCCCCTCCAAAACTCTCAGTTTGTTTCTCGGAGTCCATAGTCTGTCATGGTTTGTCTCTTCCTCTGACTTCCCCCCTTCATTTGCCCTTCTTTCTCCTGATGTCCTCCATGCTATTCCTTATGTTCCACAAATAAGTGAAACCATATGATAATTGACTTTCTCTGCTTGACTTATTTCACTTAGCATAATCTCCTCTAGTCCCATCCATGTTGATGTGACAGTTGAGTATTCATCCTTTCTGATAGCTGAGTAATATTCCATTGTATATGTGAATCACATCTGCTTCAGTTGACCTTCAGTTGAAGGTCATCTCAGCTCTTTCCACGGTTTGGCTATTGTGGACATTGCTGCTATGAACATTGGGGTGCATATGTCCCTTCTTTTCACTACAACTGTGTCTTTGGTGTAAATAACCAGTAGTGTAATTGCTGAGTCATAGTGTAGCTTTATTTTTAATTTTTTTGAGGTCCCTCAACACTGTTTTCCAAAGTGGCTGTACCAACTTGCATTCCCACCAACAGTATAAGTGGGTTCCCCTTTCTCCACAAACTTCTCCAACATTTGTTGTGTCTTGCCTTGTCGATTTTTGTCATTCTAACTGGTGTAACGTGGTATGTCAATGTGGTTTTGACCTGAATGTCCCTGATGGCTAATGATGAGGAATATTTTTTCATGTGTCTGTTAGCCATTTGCATGTCTTCTTTGGAGAAGTGTCTGTTCATGTCTATTGCCCATTTACTGACTTGATTCTTTATTTTTTCAGTCTTACATTTGAGAAGTTCTTTATAGATCTTGGATATCAACCATTTGTCTGTAGTGTCATTTGCATATATCTTCTCCCATTCTGTGGGTTGCTTCTTTGTTTTGTGACTCTTTCCTTTGCTGTGCAGTAGCTTTTTATCTTGATTAAGTCCTAAGAGTTCATTTTCACTTTTGTTTCCCTTACCTTTTGGGAAGTGTCTTGAAAGAAGTTGCTGTGGCCAATGTCAAAGAGGTTACTGCCTATGTTCTCCATCTGTTCTCCTCTAGGATGGATTCCTGTCTCACATTGAGGTCTTTCATCCACTTTGAGTTTATCTTTGTGAAAGGTGTTAGAGAATGGTCCAGTTTCATTCTTCTGCATGTGGCTGTCCAATTTTCCCAGGACCATTTATTGAAGAGACTGTCTTTTTTCCATTGCATGTTTTTTCCTGCTTTGTCAAAGATTATTTGACCATAGAGTTGAGGGTCCATATCTGGGTTTTCTATTGTGTTCCATTGGTCTATATGTCTGTTTTTGTGCCAGTACCATGCTGTCTTGGTGATCACGGCTTTATAATATAGCTTGAAATCAAACAACTTGATGCCCCAGCTTTGTTTTTCTTTTTCAGCATTTCCTTGGCAATTTGGGATCTTTTCTTATTCCATACTAATTTAATACAAATTTTAGGATTGTTTGTTCCAGCACTTTGAAAAATGTCATTGGAATTTTGATCAGGATGGCATTGAAGGTATAGATTGCTCTGGGCAGCATAGACATTTTAACAATGTTTATTCTTCTGATCCATGAGCATGGAATTTCTTTCCATATTTTTGTGTCTTCTTCAATTTCTTTCATGAGTGTTCTGTAGTTCCTAGAGTATAAATCATTTACCTCTTTGGTTAGGTTTATTCCAAGGTATCTTATGGTTTTTAGTGCTATTGTAAATGGAATTTGTTCTCTAATTTCTCCTTCTACTGTTGCATTGTTAGTGTATAAGAAAGCAATTTCTGTGCATTAATTTTGTATCTTGCCGCATTACTGAATTGCTGAATGAGTTCTAGTAATTTGGGGATGGAGTCTTTGGTTTTTCCACATAAAGTATCATGTCATCTGCGAAGAGAGTGTGACTTCTTCTTTGCCAATTTGAATACCTTTTATTTCTTTTTGTTGTCTGATTGCTGTTGCTAGGACTTCTAGTACTACGTTGAACAATAGTGGTGAGAGTGGGCATCCCTGTTTTGTTCCTGATCTTAAGGGAAAGGCTCTCAGCTTTTCCCTATTGAGAATGATATTTGTTGTTGGCTTGTCATAGGTGGTTTTTATGATGTTGAGGAATGTTCCCTCTATCCCTACACTCTGAAGAGTTTTAATCAGGAAAGGATGCTATATTTTGTCAAATGCTTTTTCTGCATCAATTGAGAGGATCATATGGTTCTTCTCTCTCCTCTTACTAATGTGTTCTATCACATTGATTGATTTGCGAATGTTGAACCACCCTTGCATCCCAGGGATAAATCCCACTTGGTCGTGGTGGATGATCCTTTTAATGTACTGTTGGATCCTATTAGCTAGGATTTTGTTGAGAATTTTGGCATCCATATTCATCAGGGATATTGGTCTGTAATTCTCCTTTTCTGCCTGGTTTGGGGATCAAGGTAATGCTGGCCTCATAGAATGAGTCTGGAAGCTTTCCTTCTGTTTCTATTTTTTGAAACAGCTTCAGAAGAATAGGTATTATTTCTTCTTTGAATGTTTGGTAGAATTCCCCAGGGAATCCATCAGGCTCTGGACTCTTGTTTTTTGGGAGGTTTTTGATAACTGCTTCAATCTCATTACTGATTATTGGTCTATTCATGTGTCTATTTCTCCTGTTTCAGTCTTGGTAGTTTATATGTTTCCCGGAAGGCATCCATTTCTTCCAGGTTACTTAATTTATTTGCATATAGTTCTTGATAATAATTTGTAATAATTGTTTCTATTTCCTTGGTGTTAGTCATGATCTCTCCCCTTTCAGTCATAATTTTATTAATTTGGGTCCTTTCTCTTTTCTTTGGATAAGTCTGGCCAGTGGTTTATTGATCTTACTAATTCTTTCAAAAAACCAGCTTCTAGTTTTGTTGATATGCTCTGCTGTATTTCTGGTTTCTAATTCATGGATCTCTGCTATAATCTTAAATATTTCTCGTCTAATGTGTGGCTTATGCATCGTTTGTTGTTTTTTCTCCAGTTCTTTATGGTGTAAAGATAGTTGGTGAATTTGGAATTTTTAAAATTTTTTGAGTGAGGCTTGGATGGCTATGTATTTCCTGCTTAGGACTGCCTTTGCAGTATCCCATAGGTTTTGAACTGATGTGTTTTCATTCTCACTGGATTCCATGAGTTGTTTAAGTTCTTCTTTGATTTCCTGGTTGACACAAACATTCTTAAGCAGAGTGGTCTTTAGCTTCCAAGTGTTTGAATTTCTGCCAAATTTTTTCTTGTGATTGAGTTCCAGTTTTAAAGCATTATGGTCTTAGAAAATACAGGGAATAATCTCAATCTTCTAGTATCAGTTGAGACCTGAATTGTGACCAGTATGTGGTCTATTCTGGAAAAAGTTCCATGTGTGTTTAAGAAGAATGAGTATTCTATTGTTTTAGGGTGGAATGTTCTGTGTATATCTATGAGGTCCATCTGGTCCAGTGTGTAATTCTTTGTTGTTTCTTTGTTGATTTTCTGCTTAGATGTTTATTTGTTCATTTTCTGTTTAGATGATCTGTCTATTGCTGAGAGTGGAGTAGGTCTTCTTTCTTTGTTGATTTTCTGTTTAGATGATCTGTCTACTGCTGAGAGTGGAGTATTGAGGTTTCCTACAATTAATGTATTATTATCAATATGACTCTTTATTTTGGTTAACATTTGGCTTATGTAGATGGCTGCTCCCATGTTGGGGGCATAGATACTTATAATTGTTAGATCTTCTTGTGGGATAGACCCTTTAAGAATGATATAGTGTCGGGGCACCTGGGTGGCTCAGATGGTTAAGCATCTGCCTTCGGCTCAGGTCATGGTCCCGGGGTCCTGGGATCGAGTCCTGCATCGGGCTCCCTTCTCCTTGGGAGCCTGCTTCTCTCTCTCTCTCTTTCTGTCTCTCATGAATAAATAAATAAAATCTTAGGGAAAAAAAAAGAATGATATAGTGTCCTTCTGTGTCTCTAACTACAGTCTTTTTTTTTTTTTAAATATTTTATTTATTTATTTGAGACAGAGAGAATGAGAGAGAGAGAGAGCACATGAGAGGGGGGAGGGTCAGAGGAAGAAGCAGGCTCCCTGCCGAGCAGGGAGCCTGATGCGGGACTCGATCCAGGGACTCCAGGATCATGACCTGAGCCGAAGGCAGTCGCTTAACCAACTGAGCCACCCAGGCGCCCTCTAACTACAGTCTTTAGCTTAAAATCTAATTTGTCTGATATGAGAATTGCTACCCCAGCTTTCTTTTGAGGTCCATTTACACGGATGATGGATCTCCATCCCTTCATTTTCTGTCTGGATGTATCTTAAGGTTCAAAATTAGTTTCTTATAGATAGCATATGTTGGGTCCTGTCTTTTTATCCAATCTACAACCCTGCACCATTTTATGGGAGCATTTAGGCCATTCACATTGAAGTGATAATTGAAAGATATGAATTTATTGTCATCATGTTGCCTGTAAAGTCCTAGTTTCTATAGATTGTTTCTGTAAATTTCTGTTCTATATCACTCTTGGGGTCTTTCTCCTTTTATAGCACACCCCTTAATATTTCTTGCATGCCAGCTTAGCGGTCACATATTCTTTTAGTTTCTGCTGGTCCTGGGAGCTCTGCATCTCTCCTTCCATTCTAAATGACAGCCTTGACAGATAGCATATTCTTGGCTGCATGTTCTTCTCATTTAGTACCCTATGTCTTGCCAGTGCTTTCTGGCTTGCCAGGTCTCTGTGGATAGGTCTGACATTATTCTGATGTTCCTCCCTCTGTACATAAGGAATCTCTTCTCCCTAACTGCCCTTAAGATAGTTTCCTTGGTTCTAGAATTTGCAAGTTTTACTATTGCATCCTGTGGCATTGGTCTGTTCTCCTTGATCTTGGGAGGGGTCCTCTCTGCCTCTAGGACACAAATGCTTATTTCATTCCCCAGATTAGGGAAGTTCTCAGCTATGATTTGCTCAAGTATATCTTTTGTCTTCTCTCTCTCCACCCCCTCAGTGATCCCAATAATTCTGACATTGGAATGATTCATGGCATCACTTATTTCCCTAATTCTGTTTTCATAGATTTTAAGCTGTTTCTCCCAGGTCTCCTCTTTTTCCTTCTTTTCTATCAGTTTTTCTTCTAGATCACTAATTTGTTCTGCCTCATTTACCCTAGCTATTAAAATATTTAGATTAGATTGGATCTCGTTGATAGCATTCTTAAATTCTGCCAGTTCAGCTCTCATTTCTGCCCTTAGAGACTCTCTGTTGCCATTAATTGATTTCTCCATTCTAGCTATCATCTTCATAACTGTTACCCTGAAGTCTATTTCTGACCTCTTGCTTATATTGATATCCATTAGGTCTGCAGGAGAGGAAATTGTCTCTGGGTCTTTTCTCTGTTGGGAGTTCCTCCTGTTAGTCATCTTGTTGAATTGTGGTTGAGCGGATGTACAGTCAAAAATATCAATCACAATGAAGGCAAGTTGCACCCTGGGAAAGTTCAGAGCATTTGGAAGCCACTACCAAAAAATCCAGCCAAAATGAGACCCAAGAATAAGATTTATAAATTACAAAAATAAAAACAAACAAAACCTACAAAAAAAACAAAAAATAACAAAAAACAAAAAAACATTAAAAAGAGGGGGGGTGCAGAGAAGGTGGCTACAATTCCTTTTGTGGGCAAGGTAGAGTGTTTCAGCTCTTCCTGGTTGTATTTTGTTCTCTTTGTCAGAGAGCAGTACTTTCCAGAGATACAGTGAAATTAAAACTGGTATATATATAAAGGTAATATTGATTAGGGAAAAAAGGACTACATTGAAGCTTATATCTATATATATAAAAAGAAAAATAAAAAAGTATATGTATGAAAAAGTTCAAGTTAAAACATTACTATGGAATATGTTGTATTAAATAAGTTGAAATGATAAATAGGTAAAATTTTAAAAATGGTTGAAATGATAAATAAAATTAAAAAAAAAAAACAGAAGGAGCATGAGAAAGAATTAAAAAAAGAGAGAGAAAAGCTGTATCTAAGAAATACACAGGCTGTGAGGCAACACCAGGAGCTTAATATACTAATTTTCCCTTAGTGTTGGGGTTTTACAGTTTTTTGGGGACCCTGGTGTTCTCCCCTTGTTCTTCCAGCTTGTCTTCTGGGGGAGGGGCTGGCCATGTTGTTTTTCAGTCAATCCTGCTTGGATGGAGTTGCCCTGCCCCCTACCAAGAGGATGGGTGTGGAAACTGTTTTTTTGGGGGCTTTTGTTGTCTGGCAGCTTTTGTTCTCTGGCAGCTTTTTGTGCCTTTTTGGAGGGTCAGAGAAAGGGAAAATGTCTGCAACCAGACCTCCACCCCAGAGGAGAGAAGCCACAGCCTGCTCCTCTCTGAATCCTCCAGAACACACAGTCTCCCTTTCTGTAAGCTCTGCTGAAAACGCAGCCTCCCACGGCAGTCCACGCCCCCAGCGATCCTCTCAGTGGTGGACCCAGGCCCCTGCTTTTCTCTTCCCCCTGTGCCACCAAAACTGTGAGCGATCCAGACTAGGTGGGCCAGGCCTTGGTGGGAGCAGTGGCCGGCCCTGGGGTCTGTGGGCACAGTTCCAAGCCTGGTCTCTTTGGTGTGGGTGTGGGCACAGGCAGTGGCTGGTGGCGTTGCCACTGCCCGGTCCCAGCACTTGTCCCTTAAGCCCCTGTGTTCTGCTTGAGCACTGTTATCAGTCCCTTCCCGTCCCTTGGCCACCACTCTCCAAGCTATCACTGGTCCCCAGGCACAGGACTCTTTTGCACTGGGATTACCTTCCGAAGGCTAGCTTCTGGCAGTTCCCTTCCCCTTCTGTTTATCCTCTGACATCTGTCCAAGCAATTCCAACTCTTTCATACCTCTCAACTGATGATCCTCTGCCCCCATAGAGATCCAGACGTATAATCTTATATCTCAGGCTCATTTTGTGGGTGTTCAGAGTGGCTTGGTAGATAACTAGCTAAATTCAGGGGACCGGTTGAAACGGAGTCCCCACTCCTCTGTCATCTTTCACACTTCAGTTTCTAAAGAGAATTGAAATCAAGGAGTCAGCCTTCCATGGCTGGCCATGCTTTTGGACACATTTTCATTCCTGGCCCAGGCATCTTTATTTATAGTTTCTTTTATCTAAGACCTTGGGAAGAAGTCTTCTTCAGATGCCTATGTGAAGCCTTCTTATCAGAAGGAGGAGGGGTAAACTTGAAGACACTTTTCCCCACTCTCAGTACTCAGTACTACCCCTTCCTCCTCCCTGCCCTGTAACCAGTCTCAGGGCCCATAAAATCACATTAACCTTTTGTTTAAGACAACTCCCATATCTCTGTGATCCACTTGACCCCCAACCAGTGCAACACTGAATAGGGGAAAATACACTTGGGGGATATGGTGTTGTTTTTTTTTTTTTTAGACTCTTTCTTATACCATGACAGTAAGTAATTAAAGACTTCCCTGAGACTTTCATTTTTGTCTTGTTATTTTTAATGGCTACTTTGACACCTGACAGCTTAGCAGTCTCTGACTCAGCTGAGCACCTGACAAATATAATAGACTGTCCTCCACTTGAGTTTTCTAAGTTATGTTGATCAAAGCAAGAATTCTAACACTTTCTGATGTGTTTCTAAATAAATGTGGAGGAAATATTTAAGACAGTTACAAACAGGGAAGGGCATGGGATGTAAAGTTTCTATATTTCATTTGAACTGGTAAAATGACACCAGAAGACTGTAATAAGAATAGATATATAATCTAATAACTAAAACAACTATTTTAAAAAGCTATATAAAGAAATACATTAAAAAAAAAACTCAATAAATCAGAAGGGAATTCTAAAAAATGCACAAGTAACTCAGAGGAAGATAGCAAAAGAATCAGAGAAATAAGAAACAGAGCAAACAGAAAGCAAAAAATAAAATGGAAAACTTAAGCACTAAAATATCACTAATCACATTAAATATAAATGGTCTATATATAGCACTTAAGAGACATAATTTGTCATTGTAGTTAAAAACATAAGGGAACTAAAACAAAACAAAAGGGGCACCTGGGTGGCTCAGTCAGTTAAGTGTCTGCCTTCAGCTCAGGTCATGATCCTGGAGTCCCTGCTCATCAGGTCGTCTGCTTCTCCCTCTACCCCTCACCCAGATCATGCTTTCTCTCTCTCTCTCAAATAAATAAATAAAATCTTTTAAAAAATAAAACAAAAATGACTGAACTATTTACTACCTACAAGAAATTCAATTCAAATATAATGATAAAGGCAGACAGAAAATAAAAGAATGAAAAAAGATATACAAAAATTAATAAAAATTCAAAGTAGCTATATTAATATCAGATAAGATATTAATAAACTTACTAGAGCAAATAAGCTTACTAGAGACAGAGAAGGAGATTATATAAAGATGAAATGGTCAATCTGCAAAGAAGACATAGCAATCTTAAAAATGTGTGCACCAAACAAGAAAATATAAAATATATGAAACAAAAACTGATAGAAGAAAAAGGAGAAATAGACAAATCTACAATTATACTTGGAAGCTTCAACATCTTGTTCCCAATAATTGCTAAAACAGCTAGACAGAAAATCATCAAGAATATAGCAGAAGTCAACAACTCCATCAACAGACAGGATCTAATCAATGTTTATTGAACACATTAATTAACAACAGAAGTACTCATGGAATATGTATTAAGATAAACCATGTCAGGGCCATAGGCAAACCTGAACAAATTTAAAATAATTGAAATTATGCAGGATGTTCTGTGAATGCAATGAAATCAAACTCAAAATTAAAGACAGAAAAAAATCTCCAAATGCTTGAGAACTGAAAAGCATATTTCTTAATAATAACTTTGTCAAATAGGAAACCTCAAGGAAAATATGAATGAAAGTAAAAATGCAATTTTAGAAAAAAGAATAAAATGTTAGGAATCAGTCTACTTGATTTCAAGACTATTATGTATCTACAGTAATCAAGACTGTGTGTAATTGGTGGGAAGGAAAGACACACAAATCAATGGAAAAAAATATAAAGAACCCAGAAATTGGGGCACCTGGATGTCTCAGTAGGTTAAACATCTGCCTTCAGCTCAGGTCCTGGGATCGAGCCCCACATTGGGCTCCCTGCTCAGGTGGGAGCCTGCTTCTCTCCCCCCCCACCCCCATCAAATAAATAGATAAAATCTTAAAAACAAAAAAAAAACAGAAATAGATCTGATAAGCCCAACTAATTTTTGACAAAGTTTTTAAAAAGCAATTCAATAGAGGAAAGAATCTTTTCAACAAATGGTGCTAGTGTAATGGATATCCTTAGGCAAAAAGATGAACCTCATTTTAGTCTTATATTTTATACAAAAATTAATTCAAAATGGATCATAGATTTAAGTGCAAAATTATAGAATGTTTAGGAAAAAAATGCAGGATAAAATATTTAGGATCTTGGACTAGACACTTAGACTTGACACAAAGCGTGTCTTATAAAAGGAAAAAATTGATAAATTGAACTTCACAAAACTAAAACTTCTGCTCTATGACAATGATGTAAAGCAAGCTGTGGAATGGGAGAAATTATTTGCAAACCACATTTCAGTCACAGGATAGTATCTAGATCTACAAAAATTTCTCACAACTCAACAGCAAAACAAACAAAAACTAATTGAACGTGGACATGAGATATGACAAGACACTTCACCAAAAAAGATAAATATGACCAAAAAGTACATGAGAAAATGTTTTTTAACTGTGAGGTCAATACAAATTAAAATAAGATACCACCACCACTTACAATTAGATACCACTATAAACCTATCAGGATGGCTAAAATTAAAAAATGATAGCAATACCATATGCTGCCAAGGGTGCAGAGAACATGGATCATTATTCATACATTTCTGGAGAGAATGTAAAGTGGTATAGTCATTCTGGAAAACAATTTTAAGAAGGAAAGAGAAAAGCAAAGAAAAGAGAGGAGAGAAGAGGAGAAAAAGATACAAGGAAAGAAAATTAAGCAGGCAACTACCCTATGACTCAGAAGTTGTACTCCTGTGCATTATCCTAAAGGAATAAGATTTATGTTCACACAAAAACCCATACACCAACATCAGTCACAAGCTTTATTTATAATAGCCAAAAAACTGGAAGCAATACAGATGTTCTTCAATAGGTAAATTGTTAAATAAGCTGTGGCACATCCATATCATGGAGTGGGACACTACTTGGCAATAAAAAGTTAAAAACTATTCATACATCCTACAACCTGAAGTAATTGCCAGAAAATTATACTGAGTGAAAACTGCCAAACCCCAAAGGTTACATACTGCATGATTCCATTTATGTTATTTTTATTGGTTTTATTGAGGTATAATTCACATATCATACAATTCACTCATTTAACTGTATAGTTCAATGACTTTTGGTATATTTAAAAGGTGTGCCTCTATCACCATAATCAATTTTAGAATATTTTCATTACCACCCAAAAAACCCTGTACCCATTACCCATTAGCCCATTAATGAACAACCCCCAAATCGTCATCTCTTCTAGCCCTAGAGAACCACTAACCTACTTCCTGTCTCTATAAGTTTACTTACTCTGAACATTTTATATAAATGGAATCATAGCGTGCCTGGGTGGCTCAGTCGGTTAAGCATCTGCCTTCAGCTCAAGTCATGATCCCAGGGTCCTGGGATCGAGTCCTGTGTTGGGCTCCCTGATCAGCAGGGAGTCTGCTTCTCCCTCTCCCTCTGCCCCTCCCCACTGCTCGTGCTCTCTCTCTCAAGCTCTCTCTCTCTCTGATATAAATAAAATCTTTAAAAATAAATAAATAAATAAATGGAAGCATAATATATTGTCTTTTATGACTATATTCACTTAGCATAATGTATTCAACTCTCATCCATTTAGTAGCATGTCTTAATATTTCATTTTTTATGGCTGAATAATTTTCCACATCTTTTTCCAATTATATTGAGAAAAAATTGACATACTTTATTGTACAAGAAATGAAGACAAAAAAGGGAAAAAAATCTTGTGATGAGAACTCCTAGGATTTACTCTCTTAGCAACTTTCCAGTATATCATACAGCAGTATCAGCTATAATCATTATGTTGTACATAACATCCTTACTACTTATTTATCTTGAAGTTTTTACTTTTTGACTAGCTTCCTTTAATTCTTTCTTCTCCCACCTTCCACCTCTAATAATCACAGGTTTGATCTCTTTTTCTTTCTTTTTTTAAACCCAGCTTTCTTTTTTTTTCCTTTTTTTAAAATCTTATTTTATTATGTTATGTTAGTCACCATACAGCACATCATTAGTTTTTGATGTAGTGTTCCATGATTCATTGTTTTTGTATAACACCCAGTGCTCCATGCAATACATGCCCTCCTTAATACCCATCACCGGGCTAACCCATCTCCCCCCCCCCAAACCCTCAGTTTGTTTCTCAGAGTCCATAGTCTCTCATGGTTCATCTCCCCCTCCAATTCCCGCCCCCCCTTCATTTTTCCCTTCCTTCTCTTTTTCTGTGAGTTTGTGGGTTTCTTTGATTATTAATTTTTTTTGTCTTTAGATTCCACATATAAGTGAGATAATAAAGTATTTGTCTTTCTCTGTCTTATATCACTTAGCATAATGCATCCAGGATTCATCCATATTGTCACAAATGGTAGGAATTCCTATTTTTTTATGGCTGGATAATATCCCATTCTTTATAAATACTACAACTTCTTTATCCATTCATCCATCAATGAATGAATAGGTTGTTTCCATGTTTTGGATTTTATAAATAATTCTGTGATGAGCATGGGGGTGCATATATCATCTCAAGATAGTGTTCCTTTTTCCTTTGGATGTATTCTCAAAAGTGGAATTGCTGGATCAGATGTTACTTTTATTTTTTCTCTTTTTTTGATGACCCTCCATACTGTTTTCCATAGTGGCTGTACCAATTTACAATCCCACCAATAGACAGTTTCCCTTTTCTCCACATCCAGCCAGCATTTGTTATCTCTTCATTTTTTGATGATGGCCATTCTAAAATGTGTGGGGTTATACTTCATTGTAGTTTGAATTTTCATTTCCCTAATAACTAGTAATGTTGAACATTTTTCATATACCTGTTGGCCTTTTGTATATTCTTTGGAGAAATGTCTATTTAGATCAGCTATTTTTAAATGGGTTATTTGAGGGTTTTTTTTGTTTTTGGGGGGTTTTTTGCTGAGTTCTTTATATATTTTGGATAGTAGCCCTTATCAGATATATGGTTTGCAATTTTTTTTTCTAATTCTTTAGGTTGTTTTTTCACTTTGTTGATTCTTCCATTTGCTATGCAGAAACTTTTTAATTTGATGTAGTCCCACTTGTTTATTATGTTGCTTGTGCTTTAGGTGTCATCTAAAAAAAAAAAAAAAACACTACCATAGCACATGTCAAAGAGTTTGGTCCTATGCTATCTTCTAGAATTTCACATTTTCAGGTCTTGCATTTAAGTCTTTAATCCATTTTGAGTTAACATTCATGAGTGAGGTAAAATATGGACCCACTTTCATTTACTTACGTGCAAATATCCAACTATCCCAGCACCATATATTAAAGAGACTGTCTTTTCTCCATTGAGTATTCTTGGCTCCATTGGTGTATTCTTATTAAGTATTAGTTGACCCTATATGCTTGGATTAATTTTAGGCTCTCAATTCTGTTCCATTAGTCTATTTGTCTGTTTTTATGCCAGTACCATATAGTTTTGATGCTTCTAACTTTATAGTGTAGCTTCAAATCAGGAAGTGTAATGCTTCTTGCTTTCTTCTTCTTTCTCAAGATTTCTTTGACTATTCAAAATCCTTTGTGGTTCTATATATATTTTAGGAGTGTCTTTTCTACTTCTGTAAAAATTTGCCATTTGAATCTTGAATCTATAGATGGCTTTTGGTAGTACTGACATTTTAACAATATTAATTTTTCCAATGAACACAGGATAACTTTCCATTTATGTGTGTCTTCTTTGATTTCTTTCATCAATCTAAGTTTTCAGAGTACAGATATATTTCATCTCCTTAGACAAATGTATTCCTAAGATTTTACTGGTTTTGATGCTATTTTAAATGTAATCAATTTCTTTATTTCTCTTTTAAAAAGTTTTTTATGTATAAAAACACTACTAATTTTTGTATATTGATTTTGAGTCATGCATTTTACTAAATTTGTGGATTAGATCTAACAGATTTTTGGTTGAGTCTTCTGGATTTTCTGTATATAAAATTATGTCATCTGCAAATAAAGACAATATTACTTCTTCCTTTCCAATCCTCATACCTTTTATTTTTCTTGCCTAATTGCTCTAGTTAGGATTTCTAGTACTATTTTGACTGGGAGTCATGAAAGAGGGAACTCTTGTCTTGTTCCTGATCTTAAAGGAAAAGCTTTCAACCTTTACTTTTGCGAGTGCTATTAGCTGTGGGTTTGTCTTACATGGCCTTTTTATGTTGGGATATGTTCATTCTGTGCCTAATTTGTTATGAGTTTTTGTCATGAATAGATGCTGAATATTGTCAAGTGCTTTTTTGTATTTACTGAGATGATAATATGATTCTTCTCTGTCATTCTATTAATGTGATCTATCACATACCTGCATCCTCAGGATAAATCCCACTTAATCATAGTGAATGATCTTGTGTTGCTTGTTGTGTTGCCGAATTTGTTTTGCTAGCATTTTATTGAGAATTGTTGCATATATATTCAGCAGAAATATTGGCCTATAGTTTTTTCCTCTGGTAGTATCCTCTTCGGGTTTTAGTTTTTAGGATAATGTTAGCCTGGTAAAATGAGAGAGTTTCTTACCCTTCAATTTTTTTGGAAGAATTTGAAAAAGATTGTTGTTAATTCTTCCTTAAATATTTGATTAAATCCACCAGTGAAACGATCTGGCCCCATGCTTTTCATCACTGGGAGATTTTTGCTAACTGATTCAGACTCCGTTACTAGTAATTAGCCTATTTAGATTTTCTACTTCTTCCTGATTCATTCTTGATAAGTTGTAGGTTTCCAATAATTTTTCCAATTCTTCTCACTTGTCTAATTTATTGGTGTATATTTGTTCATAATAGCCTCTTATGATCCTTTGAATTTCTGTGGTATTAGTTGTAATGTGTCCTTTTTCATTTATAATTGTGTTGATTTGGGTCTTCCTCCCCCTTGGTTGATTTAGATAAGGGTTTGCCAATTTTATCTTGTCAAAGAATCAACTCCTACATTTGGTTAACATTTTTCTATTAATTTGTTTCTTTCTTTCTTTTTCTTTTTTTTGTAGTTCCTTAAGATATGGAGTTAATATTGCTTATTTGAGACATTTTTGCCTTTTATTGTAGACTTTTATTGCTACAAACATTCCCCTTAAAACTTTTGCTTTATCCCATAAGTTCTGGTATATTGTGCTTCTCTTTTTTTTAAGAAACTTTTTATTTTCCCTTTGAGTTTTCTTTGATTTATTTTTTTTATTTTTTTTTAAGATTTTATTTATTTATTTGACAGAGGAAGACACAACGAGAGAGGGAACACAAACGGGGAGTGGGAGAGGGAGAAGCAGACTCCCTGCCGAGCAGGGAGCCCGATGCGGGACTCGATCCCGGGACTCCAGGATCATGACCTGAGCCGAAGGCAGTTGCTTAACCAACTGAGCCACCCAGGCGCCCGAGTTTTCTTTGATTTATTGATTGTTCAGGAGAGTGTTATTTAATTTCATGGGTTTGTAATTTTTTTTTTAAGTTTCCTATATTGATTTCTAGTTTCATGTGATTGTGTTCAGAGAACATATTTGGTATGATTTCAATCTTCTTGAATTTATTGATTTGTTTTGTGGCCTAA
Source organism: Mirounga leonina (assembly GCF_011800145.1). NCBI lineage: Eukaryota > Metazoa > Chordata > Mammalia > Carnivora > Phocidae > Mirounga > Mirounga leonina. The sequence continues at coordinate 4,243,693 of NW_023270642.1, forward strand.
CATAGTGTATCCTAGAAAAATGTTCCATGTGAGCTTGAGAAAAAAATATGAATTCTGCTCTTATTGGATAGAATATTATACATATATCTCTTAGGTCAATTTGGTCTATAGTGTTCTTCAAATTGCTGTTTTCATATTGACTGTCTGAATGATTAAACTGTTGCTGAGAGTTCAGTATTAAGGTATCCAATTATTATCATATACTCTTTCTCCTTTTAGCTGTTAGTTTTTGCTCTATATATTTAGGTGCTCCAATGTTGGTTGCAAAAAATATTTACAAATGTTATATTTTCTTGATATATTGACCCTATTATCATGACCTTCTTTGTTCCTTTTTTCCATTTTTGGTTAAAGTCTATTTTGTCTGATATAGGTAAAGCTACCCCTGATTTTTTTTTTTTTTGGTGTTTTAGTTGTTACCATTTGTTTGAATGTTCTTTTCAATCCTTTTATTCTCAGTCTATGTGTGCTTTAAGGCTAAGAGAGTCTCTTGTCAATAGCATATTGTTGGATTTTTTTTTTTAATCCATTAAGCCATTCTTTTCCTCTCAATAGCAGAATTTAATCCATTTATATTTAAAGTAATTATTGATAGATAAAGACTTACTATTGTCATTTTGTTCATTGTTTCTTGGTTGTTTTGTAAATCCATTGTTCCTTGTTCTTATCCTGCTGGGTTTTGTGTATGTGTTTTAATGTCTTTAGTATCAGTATTCTTTAACTCCTTTATCATGTTTTTGTTGTTATTGTTTTTAATTTTACTACGGAATTTTTACTTTTGGTGACCATGAAGCTTACATAAAATATCTTAAGCTTATAACATCCTATTTTTATTGATAAAAATTTAAATTTAATAGAATTTGTAAACTTTAAACCTTCATTCTTCATATTTTAGGTTATTGCTTTTATAATTTGTATGTTTTTTTTGTGTATTGTCTAACAATAAATTATTGTAGTTATGGCTGTTTTAATTATTTTTTTTTCTTTTTTACTTTTAAACTAGAGTTTTAAGTGAATTATGCACTCTATTACCATATTGCAGAATCTAACTATATCTATATATTTACCATTACCAGTTTGATTTGTGCTACCTCCTTGCTTTTGTGTTAGTGTTCTTTTACTTCCACTCAAAGAACTCTCTTTAGGACTTCTTATAAGGCAGGTCTGGTTGTAATACTCCCTCAAAAAAAATTTTTTTTTTTTTTGGATGAGGAAGATGTATCCCTTCTTTTGTTTCTCAAGGACAGCTTCCCCAGGTGTAGAACTCTTGGGTGACAGTAATTTTCTTTCAATATTTTTATTATGTCATTCCACTCTTTCCTGGTCTGAAAAGATTCTGTTGGGAAATCCAGTAGTCTTATGTTCCTTTGTATGTAATTCTCTCTTTTCTCTGTTGTTCTTAACTTTTTTTTATTTTTAACTTTTTTTTTTTTACATTTTTGGTCTTTAATTAAGCACATAAAACAATTATTTCATATATTTCTCCATGAACTTTTTGTGAAATTCAGATCACAGTGTATCATTTACAAATCTTTTGTCATTCTTCTTTCTTTTTAAAAAAATATTTATTTGAGAGAGAGAGAGCACAAGCAGGAGGGGCAGGGAGAGAGAGAGAATCTCAAGCAGCCCAACTCAGGGCTTGATCTCACAACCCTGAGATCATGACCTGAGCTGAAACCAAGAGTTGGATGCTTAATTGACTGTGCCACCTAGGGGCCCCTGTCTTTCTTCTGATAATCTACACCATTTGCACAGTTCTTGAAAAAAATCGTCATCCTACTTTCTTTTAACTTTAAAGTTGGCCTGAGGCTGTGATGGGCCAGTGAGATTGAGAGGGTTTCCACTCAAAATGTTTTCCATATGTATTCTTTCTTCTTCAGCTTTCTCTTCTTGTTCCTTCCTGGACTGATCTTCAGCTCTTTCATTTTTATTTTTTTCTAGTTCTGCAAGAGGTGATACAGAATCATCATCATCACTCCCCTCTTCAAAATTTTCATTTTCATCTTCCTCATCTGTTGGAGGATCATCTGCATCAAGGTTGACAGCAGGAATCTGGTTTAAGCAAGACTTCTTTGACACTAAAGAGAAGATGGTATGTTCTTATGTTAGACAATCTCTATATTTCTCTCTTGCACCAACTCACTTGCTCTCTTCCAGCTCTCTCCTACAGTCATGGTTCCAAGCTTCTTCAGGGGTATCCTAAATAGTTTGTCTATATTTTATATTTGTATGAGAAGGTAGGTCTCTACTCAGGCTCTTCTTCTAAAGTTTATAGGTTTGCTTTGTTCAGTCAGCTCAGTTTGGATTTCTGGGTGTGTCTGCTGATAATGTCCTTGGGCATTTGGGTCCAGCTATCATTATCTATATTTGAGTGAGACATTTGTTTGAGCTCTGAGGATGAGGATTGGGGCTATATCACTCACTAAGAACAATTAGATAGGACGGCTGCTTGCTTCCCTACTAGTGAGGTTGGTTGTAGGATGGCTTCCATGTTTGTCTAGATTCTCTGATCAGGCTTACTGGATGGTTGGGACTGAGTACTACATTCAGTAATAGATGAGGCTATGAGATAGCTTCCCTGCCCTGGCCAGGTGGTAGGATGTGTCTCAGGGCTTACATGATTCATTGTTTGGGGATGCAAATCAGGCCAGAGTGTGTCTGATTTCCCTAGTCAACTGAGGTTACTGATTTTGCTCTGCAAATGGGGAAAGCCATGGGCTGTGCTGTCTGTTAAAGTGCCACTGTTTATAGGCCTGTTGAATGGGCTATGCAGCTTCCCATGTGTTCTGGGTAAGGTCCCTGGCTGAAGGCTGTATTCAGTGATAAGAAGGACTACAAATTAGAATCCTTGCCTTGGCACAGTAAGATAAGAAGCTCTAATGCTGATAAAACCCTTTGTTGTCTCAACTCAAGCTGACTACACCCCAAATACTCTGGCCAAAGAAGGATACTGACTTTGTTTTCTAAACTGTCTACTCTATTACTGCTAATTTCCCTGATTGGAATGTGCCCCTGACTTGGTTTTGCATATGAGCAAAACAACTAGTGGGGATAACAACTGGGCACTGCAGGTATGAACTCAGGTTACCAAGACCCATATGCTGATTGTTTGAACCCCACTTCCCCTTGTATGTCACAGTCAGATTCTCAGTGGTTGAGCCCCACAGATTTCTCTGCAATCCCTATAGTGCTAGACCAGAGTAGGGGCTCCCACAAAGTGACCCCAATGCTGGACAGGCAAGGAAGGTTGTGTCCTCTTCATTCTCTTTTCCCACTGGAGGAACCTCTTGACATGATGTTTCACTGTCCTGGGAAGGGGCAATACAATCAATGTGTAACTGCTTCTCTTACCCTCTAAAGCAGTCTATGCTGGTCTCTGTCTTTTGGAGGGTGCCTTAACCTCACCCCTATGTTCCAGAATTTTCTCAATGTTATTTTGTCTTGAGTAGTTGTTAGTTGTTCCTCTTTAGAGGGGGAGAAGAGTCAGGAATAACCTATTTCACCATCTTGATAATGTCCATATAATATTTTTTAAATGACAAATTTATAGAAATAAAGAACAGATTAGTTATTTCCAGGGATTATGAATAGGGTAGGGTTGAGAGGGAAGTGAATATGGATATAAAAGAAAATATGAAGGATCCTTGTGATGATGGCAATGTACTGTATCTTGACTATATCAGTATCAATATCCTGGTTGCAATAATGTAATATAATTGTGTAAGTTGATACCATTGGGGGGGAAATGAGTAAAGGCAATTTATCTGTATTATTTCTTACAACAATGCTTGAATCTACAATTATCCCAAAATAAAATAAAAGTAATAATATAAGTACATAACAAATAAATATTTTTAAACTATAATTGTGCATACTTATTATATGAAAAAGGTGAAGGTTTCAAGAAAATAGATTGGGAAACTTGCAACCAGGTAAGGGAAAAGGAAGCAAAGTGAAAGAAGCTACACCACTAGAGAAATTCTCATGCAAGTCACAGCCCTAATACCTGGGCTCAGCAATACTGAGATTTCATTTATTATAGAATTATTATAATTGTTAATCATTATTATAATTAATTATATTATAAAATTATTGAATAAATTTCCTCCTCATACCTCACCACCATACCAGTAGGGCTCCACTATGACTAATAGTGAATTATAGCTGGAAGAATTGTAAGATACAGACTGTTTCTGAGTTAATGTAATTAGGGTATCCCAAGGTCAAGAGGAGATACAAAAACAGACACAAGAATTTGAAGCTTCTAGTCCCAAAAGCATTAGCAAATATTAAGCACAACCCACCTCCTAGCCAAATTAATATTTATTTTTATGCTAAATACCTACATACATCAGTTCTTATTACCCAGTACAAAATGTCTGGGTTTTAACAACAACAACAAAATTATAAGACATGCCAATATTCAAGAAAAAAACACATTCAGAACCAGACTCGGATGGGACCCAGATTGTTAGCATTATCACATAGGAAATTTAAAATATAATAATAAAATATCTTAAGAGCTATATGAAAAAAGAAAACATTATATATATATTCATTACATATATACAATATATAATCTATATATATATTCATTACATACATATACAATTTCATTACATACATATGTAATGAAAGCAGAGAGATGGAAACTCTAAAAATGAATTTAAATATATTAAAAATTGGGCGCCTGGGTGGCTCAGATGGTTAAGCATCTGCTTTCGGCTCAGGTCATGATCCTAGGGTCCTGGGATCAAGTCCTGCATCGGGCTCCCTGCTCAGCGGGGAGCCTGCTTCTCCCTCTGCCTCTGCCTCTCTCTCTCCCTGTCTCTCATGAATAAATAAATAAAATCTCTTTAAAAAAAGATATTAAAAATTATACACAAAAAATAAAAATTATTTTGATGGGTTCGTCAGTAGACTGTACATAGCCAAAGAAATAAGTGTTCTTGAAGAAAGATCAATAGAAACTTCCCAAACTGAAATCCAAAGAGGAAATAGAATGAAAAAACTAGAACAAAACATTAAATACTATGGAAAAGTTTCTAAAGGTGCATATGCATAATGGGAATATCAGAAGGAGATGAAAGAGAGAATAGAGCAGAATAAATATTTGAAGTGATAATGACTAAGAAATTTCTAAAATCAATGATAAATACCATACTACAGATCTGGAAATCCAAAGAACACCAAAAGAATGACTACCCTCTCTCTCATACCCCACCCCAAAAGAAGAAAGAAAGAAAGAAAGAAAGAAAGAAAGAAAGAAAGAAAGAAAGAAAGAAAGAAAGAAAGAAAGAAAGAAAGAAGAAAGAAAGAAAGAAAGAAAGAAAGAAAGAAAAAGAAAGAAAGAGAAAGAAAAAGAAAGAAAGAAAATAATATATAGGTGTATTATAGTTCAATTGCAAAAAGTTTGAAAGAAAATAAAGCAAATAAAATAAAGGAACACAGATAGGAATTATAACAGATTTCCCATCAGAAACAACCAAAAAGGAGAGTGTAGTGAAATATTGAAAGTGTTAAAAAAAAAAAAAAAACTTCCCCAACTTAAAATTGTATATCTAGTAAAGGTGCCCTTAAAAGTAAAGAAGAAATAAAGACTGTCTTAGAAAAAAAAGTGGGGGCAGAGATTCAGGCCATTATACCTGCTCTGCAAGAAATGTTAAAAGAAAATCTTCAGGTAGGAAACAAACAAAGAAGCAAAAAACCAAACTGAACTAAAACAAAACACACAAAAAATAACTTGTATCTAACCTAAGGAAGAGAAGTGCTTCAGGCAAGTAGTAAATGAAAATTTAAAAAATCATTAATACTTCTGATTTTGTAATTGATTTAAAAGATAACTGAAGCAATAATAGTAATAGTGTATTGGGTGAAGATAGCATATGAGTAAGTGAAATCAATGGCAAGAATGTCACAAAGGACAAAAGGGAGGAATTAGAGATATTTAGTTATCAGTTAATTGTACTATACATGAAATGTCATAGTGTTATTTGAAGGTAGACTTCAATTAGTTCAGTATATGTTGTAACCTCTATGGCAACAAATATTTTTTATAAATAAATGTAATTGATATGCTAAGAAAATAAAATGGAATCCTATAAAAATGTTCAATTACCATATGATTTCACTCATATGTGGAATTTAAGAAAAAAAATAAATGAGCAAAGGGGAAAAAGACAGAGAGACTGGCAAACCAAGAAACAGACTCTTAACTATAAAGAAAAAACTAATAATTACCAAAGGGGAAGTTGTTTGGGGGGATTAAGGAGTGCACTTGTGATGAGAACCGGATGATGTATGGAAGTGTTGAATCACTATATTGTACACCTGAAACTAATATTACACTGCATGTTAGCTAACTGGAATTTGAATAAAAACTTAAAAAAAAAAGTTCAATTAAAACCAGAGAAATGCAACAAAAGGAATAGTTATACACATGTAAAATATTAATCTAACTTTATAACTATTTAATTTTAATGTGCATGGTCTAAATACACATATTAGAAAACAGAAACTTTCAGTGAACAAAAAAAGCAACATTCAAATATGTTGTCTACAAGAAACCCACAAGAGTAAAGGAATTGAAAAAGATATCACACATTAACACTCATTAAAAGAAAGCTGGGTATCCATACTAATTTCAAACACAGCAGTCTTTAGACAAGGACATTGTTAGGGATAAAGAAAGGCGTTACATATGATAAAAGGGTCAATTCTCCAAGAATATTTATCAATCTTAATTATGTATATATCAAACAACAGAGCATCAAAATATGTAAAGCATAAATAAAGTAAAAACTGAAAGAACTGGTAGAAATAGACAAATTACATTCCTGTAGTTGGAGATTTCAGCAACCCTTCAGTGATCAAGCAGCCAGAGGATCAATAAGGATATATTTGATGTGAATAGCAATATTAATCAATTTGATCTTATTGACATTTATATAATATTCTATCCAACAACCACATAATACACATTCTTTCAAGAACCCATGGAACATTAATCAAGAATACATTCTCAGCGGGCGCCTGGGTGGCTCAATTGGTTAAGCGACTGCCTTCCACTCAGGTCATGATCCTGGGGTCCCAGGATTGAGTCCCGCATTGGGCTCCCTGCATGGCATGGAGTCTGCTTCTCCCTCTGCCCCTCCCCCCTCTCATGTGCTCTCTCTCATTCTCTCTCTCTCAAATAAATAAATAAAATCTTTATATAAAAAAAAGAATACATTCTCAGCCCTAGAATATTGTTTAGCAAATTTAAGATAATAGAAATCATACAAGGTATATTATTAGACCACATGAAATTAAACTACAAATCAGTAACAGAAAGATCCCTGATAATATGTGGAATATTTGGAATTTAGTATTTGGAAATTAACACACTTCTAAATAATTCACCAGTCAGACTTCTCAAATTAAATTTAAAAAAATTTTTGAACTAATTGAAAAAAAATAAAACTTGTAAGACATAACAAAGGGTTTAGGGTAAAATTTAGAGCATTACATGTATATATTAAAAAAGAAGAAAGTTTTAAAATTAGTAATAAAAATGTCCACTTCAACAAACTAGAGAAAGAAGAGCAACATAAAGAACAGAAATATAGAAATAATAAAAATTGGAAGAGAATCCATGAAATTGAAAACAATAGATAAAAGCAACTAAACCAAAATATAGTTCCTTTTTTTAAATATTTTTTTATTATGTTATGTTAGTCACCATACAGTACTTCATTAGTTTTTGATGTAGTGTTCCATGATTCATTGCTTGTGTGTAAAAACCAATGTTCCATGCAGTATGTGCCCTCCTTAATACCCATCACCAGGCTGGCCGATCCCCCTACTCCCTTCCCCTGAAACACCCTCTGTTTCTCAGAGTCCATAGTCTCTCATGGTTCATCTCTCCCTCCAATTCCCCCCCTCCTTCATTTTTCCCTTCCTTCTCCTAATGTACTCCATGCTATTCCTTATGTTCCACAAATAAGTGAAACCATATAGATAATTGTCTTTCTCTGTTTGACTTATTTCCTTTAGCATAATCTCCAGTTCCATCGATGTTGATGCAAATGGTGGTTATTCATCCTTTCTGATGGCTCAGTAATATTCCATTGTATATATGAACCACATCTTCTTTATCCATTCATCTGTTGAAGGGCATCTTGGCTCCTTCCACAGTTTGGCTATTGTGGACATTGCTGCTATGAACATTGGGGTGCATATGGCCCTTCTTTTCATTACATCTGTATCTTCAGGGTAAATACCCAGTAGTGCAATTGCTGGGTCATAGGGTAGCTCTATTTTTAACTTTTTGAGGCACCTCCACACTGTTTTCCAAAGTGGCTGTACCAACTTGCATTCCCACCAACTGTGGAAGAGGGTTCCCCTTTCTCCACAACCTCTCCAACATTTGTTGTTTCTTGCCTTGTCAATTTTTGCCATTCTAACTGGTGTAAGGTGGTATCTCAATGTGGTTTTGATTTGAATTTCCCTGATGGCTAATGATGTTGAACATTGTTTCATGTGTCTGTTAGCCATTCATATGTCTTCTTTGGAGAAGTGTCTGTTCATGTCTTCTGCTCATTTCTTGACTGGAGTATTTGTTTTTTGGGTGTTGAGTTTGAGAAGTTCTTTATAGATCTTGGATACCAGCCCTTCATCTGTAGTGTCATTTGCAAATATCTTCTCCCATTCCGTGGGTTGCCTCTTTGTTTTGTTGACTGTTTCCTTTGTTGTGTAGAAGCTTTTTATCTTGATGAAGTCCCAGAAGTTCATTTTCGCTTTTGTTTCCCTTGCTTTGGAGATGTGTATTGCAAGAATTTGCTGTGGCTGATGTCAAAGAGTTTACTGCCTATGTTCTCCTCTAGGATTTTGATGGATTCCTGACTCACATTGAGGCCTTTCATCCATTTTGAGTTTATCTTTGTGTGTGGTGTAAGGAAATGGTCCAGTTTCATTCTTCTGTGTGTGGCTGTCCAATTTTCCCAGCACCACTTGTTGAAGAGACTGCCTTTTTTCCATTGGATATTTTTTCCTGCTTTATTGAAGATTATTTGACCATAGAGTTGAGGGTCCATTTCTGGGGTCTCTATTTTGTTCCATTGATCTATGTGTCTGTTTTTGTGCTGATATGACGTTGTCTTGTTGATCAAGGCTTTGTAATATAGCATGAAATCAGGCATTGTGATGCTCCCAGCTTTGTTTTTCTTTTTCAGCATTTCCTAGGCGATTTGGGGTCTTTTATGGTTCTATACAAATTTTAGGATTGTTTGATCCAGCACTTCAAAAATTGCCATTGTTATATAGATCAGGACAGCTTTGAAAATATACATTTCTCTGGGCAGCTTAGACATTATCACAATGTTTAATCTTCCAATCCATGAGCATAGAATCTTTCCATCTTTCTGTATCTTCTTCAATTTTCTTCATAAGTGTTCTGTAGTTTCTAGAGTATAGATCCTTACCTCTTTGGTTAGGTTTATTCCAAAGTAACTTAATGTTTTTGGTGCTGTTGTAAATGGAATCAATTCCCTAATTTCTCTTTCTACAGTTGTGTTGTTAGTGTATAAGAAAGCAACTGATTTCTGTGCATTGATTTTGTACCCTGCCACATTACTGAATTGCTGTATGAGTTCTAGTAATTTGGGGGTGGAATCTTTTGGGTTTTCCACATAAAATATCATGTCATCTGCAAAGAAAGAGAGAGTTTGACTTCTTTGCCAATTTGAATGCCTTTTATTTCTTTTTTGTTGTCTGATTGCTGATGCTAAGACTTCCAATACTATGTTGAACAATAGTGGTGAGAGTGGGCATCCTTGTCGTGTTCCTGATATTAAGGGAAAGGCTCTCAACTTTTCCCCATTGAGGATAGTATTCACTGTGGGCTTGTCATAGATGTTTTTTATGAAATTGAGATATATCCTCTATCTCTACACTCTGAAGAGTTTTCATCAGGAAAGGAGGCTCTATTTGTCAAATGCTTTTTCTTCATCAACTGAGGGGACCATGTGGTTCTTGCCTTTCTCTTATTCATGTGTTCTATCACACTGATTGATATGCGAATGTTGAAGTACCTTTTCATCCCAGGGATAAATCCTACCTGATCATGATGGATACTCCTTTTAATGTACCACTGGATCCTATTAGCTAGGATCTTGTTGAGAATTTTGGCATCCATATTCATCAGGGATATTGGTCTGTAATTCTCCTTTTTGATGGGATCTTTGCCTGGTTTGGGGATCAGGGTAATGCTGGCCTCATAGAAGGAGTTTGGAAGTTTTCCTCTTGTTTCTATTTTTGAAACAGCTTCAGAAGAATAGGCATTATTTCTTCTTTGAATGTTTGATAGAATTCCCCAGGGCATCCATCAGGCCCTGGACTCTTGTTTTTTGGGGAGGTTTTTGATCACTGCTTTAATCTCCTTACTGGTTATTGGTCTATTCAGGTTGTCAATTTCTTCCTGTTTCAGTCTTGGTAGTTTATAGGTTTCCCGGAAGGCATCCATTACTTCCAGTTTGCTTAATTTATTGGCATACAGTTGTTGATAATAATTTCTAATAATTGTTTCTATTTCCTTGATGTTAGCCATGATCTCTCCCATTTCATTCATAATTTTATTAGTTTGGGTCCTTTCTCTTTTCTTTTGGATAAGTCTGGCCGGTGGTTTATTGATCTTATTAAATCTTTCAAAGAACCAGCTTCTAGTTTCATTGATCTGATCTACTACATTTCTGGTTTCTAATTCATTAATCTCTACTCTAGCCTTAATTATTTCTCTTCTTATGCATTGCTTAGGCTTTATTTGTTGTTCTTTCTCTAGTTCTTTAAGGTGTAAAGTTAATTTGTGTATTCGGGACTTTTCTATTTTTTGAGTGAGGTTTGGATGGCTATGTATTTCCCCTTTAGGACCGCCTCTGCAGTATCCTATAGGTTTTGGATGGATTGTTTTTGTTCTCATTGGTTTCCATGAATTGTTTAAGTTCTTCTTTAATTTCCCAGTTACCCAAATATTCTTTAGCAGAGTGGTCTTTATCTTCCAAGTTTTTGAATTTCTTCCAATTTTTTTTTTGTGTGTGTGATTGATTTCCAGTTTTAAAGCATTATGGTCTGAGAATATGCAAGGAGTAATCTCAATCTTTTGGTATCGGTTGAGACCTGATTTGTCACCGGTATGTGATCTATTCTGAGAAAGTTCCATGTGCATTTGAGTATTCTGTTGTTTTAGGGTGAAATGTTCTGTATATAACTATGAGGTCTATCTGGTCCAGTGTGTCATTCAAAGCTCTTGTTTCTTTGTTGATTTTCTGCTTAGATGATCTGTTTAGTGCTGAGAGTGGAATGTTGAAATCTCCTACTATTAAGGTATTATTATCAATATGTCTCTTTATTTTGGTTAACAGCTGGCATATGTAGTTGTCTGCTCCCATGTTGGGGGCATAGATATTTACAATTGTTAGATTTTATTGTTGGGTAGACCATTTAAGAATGATGTAGTGTCCTTCTGTATCTCTAACTATAGTCTTTAGCTTAAAATCTAATTTGTCTGATATGAGAATTGCTATCCCAGCTTTCTTTTGAGGTCTGTTGGCATGAAAAGTTGTTCTCCATCCCTTCACTTTCAGTCTGAATGTATCTTTAGGTTCAAAATAAATCTCTTGGAGACAGTATATGGATGGGTCATGTCTTTTTATCTAATCTGCAACCCTGTGCCATTTCATGGGAGCATTTAGGCCATTCATGTTGAGAGTGATTATTGAAAGATATGATTTTATTGTCATCATGTTGCCTGTGAAGTCCTTGTTTCTATAGAATGTCTCTATAAATTTCTGATCTATATCACTCTTGGGGTCTTTCTCCTCTTATAGAATCCCCCTTAATATTTCTTGCAGGGTCACATATTCTTTCATTTTCTGTTGGTCTTGGAAGCTCTTTGTCTCTCCATCCATTCTGAATGACAGCCTTGCTGGATAAAGTATCCTTGGCTGCATGTTCTTCTCATTTAGTACCCTGAATATGTCTTGCTATCTCTTTCTGCCTTGCCAGATCTCTGTGGACGGGTCTGACTTTATTCTGATGTTCCTCCCTTCATAAATAAGAAATCTCTTCCCCCCAGCTGCTCTCAGGATTGTTTCCTTTGTTCTAAGACTTGAAAGCTTTATTATTATATGCCAGAGCATTGGTCTGTTCTCATTGATCTTGGGGGGGGGGGCGTGGTTCCTCTCTGCCTCTTGGACAGGAATGCTTGTTTCCTTCCCCAGATTAGGGAAGTTCTCAGCTACAACTTGCTCAGATATATATCTTTTAGACCTCTCTCTCTCCACCCCCTCAGGGACCCCAATAATTCTGATACTGGAATGTTTCATTGAGTCACTAATCTTTCTCGTTTGATTCCTTGGGTTTTAATTTGTTTTTCCCATGCCACCTGGATTTTCTTCTTTTCTACCATTTTATCCTCTATCTCACTGATTGGTTTTTCTGCCTTGTTTACCCTGGCAGTCAGAGTATCCAGTTTAAACTGCATTTCATTCATAGCATTTTTTAAGTTTGGCCTGATTAGATCTCATATCTGCCCTCAGAGAATCTACATTGTTGTTAATATTTTTCTCAAGCCTAGATATTGCCTTGATAATTGTTACTCTGAAGTCTATCTCTGACATCTTGGTTATAACCATATCCATTAGTTCTGTGGCCTTGGCCACATCTCTGAATCTTTCCTTTGTTGGGGGTTCCTCCTCTTAGTCATTCTGTTGAGGGGTGGTTGAGGGAATGTACAGAGTCCAAATTATTGACCACAACCCAAGCAAGATGCCCCTGTTTAATGAGACCTTAGAGTTGTGTGCCTCTTGTTTTTCCAGGCTGTCTTCTGGGGGAGGGGCCTGCTGCTCTGTTACTCAGGCAACTCTGTTTGGGCAGAGTTGCCCTGCCCCCTGTGGGGGGTGGATGGGCTCAGTGAAAACCAGTTTTGGGGGACTTTTGTTCTCTGGTGGGTTTCTGTGTCTCTTTTGAGAGTCAGAGAAGAAGTGATTGTATCCAAACCCATCTCAGAACAGAGAGATCACAGTCTGCTCTTCAATGAGCTCTCCAGGCCACACTGTTTCTGTCTGTGCTGCTAAAAACCGTGGTGTCCTGGGTTGTGCTCCCCACAGCAGCAATCTCATCCCTCATTTCCAGGTCTGGGCACATCTCTGCCTTTTGTTCTTCTAAAACCACAAGCCGCCCCTGGTTCGCAAGTGCACCCCTGCAGCTCCAGGTTTCAGTCTGGCGGGTTACCCTAAAGTCCTTTCCCCGCTGCTACCAGTCTGCGAGTCTGCCCAGTCCCCAGAGTGGGAGTTTTTTGTGACCCAGCAGTGCAGGATCCCAGAGGCTTCCTCCCCCTTCCATTTATCTTCTGATATCTGCCCACAGAATCACAGCTCCCAGCTTCATACCTAGAGACCAACTGCTGGAGATATTCCATTTGTAGAGATCCAGATATATTGTCTTACATTTCAGGCTGATTTTGCGGGTGTTTAGAGTGGTCCAGTAGATATTGAGCTCAATTCAGGGGACTGGTTGATATAGAGTCCCCTACTCTTCCACGATTTTTTTCCATCTGGCCAAAATCGAGTTCCTTAAAAAGTCGATTAAATTGGTTAACATTTAGCCAGGCTAACCAAGGAAATATAATAGAGGAGAAAGCACCAGAAGTTGTTTGCTAGGATAAATACTTCAATTTTAACTCAACATCAATGGGAAATTTTGTAAGAGAAGAGGACTGTTGGGTTCATCTGTCCAGTAACCCCATCTTACAACAGAGGGCCTGGTATTCTGTACCATCACCAGGAATAAATATTCAGGAAGCCAGAATAAGCTCAGTTGTTATGATGTCCTTTAACTGGTAGCAGAAGTAAGGTAAGCTGAGATCTATCTATAATATAATTTCATAAGTTGCCAAAACAAGAGCCAGGAAGATGTTCAAAGAGTTTGAACTCTGAAGATGAAACTTCAGGGAAGAAATTAATAGGTAATTATGAGAGAGGTCTCTGCTGAGGGTAAGAAATGGAACAGGGAAGAATATTGACATCATTGAAGCAGTATCTCCCTAAGTATTTTACAGAGGACATGTTTGAGGCTACATATATAAGCACAATTTGCCATAGAAAAAGATGAATAAGTGAGTCAACCTTGATGGGTTTGAGTCAGAAATAGGTTTCAGAGTCTTTAAGTGTCAATCAAAGGCGAGGGGGTAGGATGGGACTGCCCAAAGAATATGGGTGAATGTAGGAAAAGAAAAAGGGTAGAACCATGGTTAGCTGAATTCAAAGGAAAGGGTGTAGACTCATAGAATGGAGTGGCTTCTTCCCAACATATTGAAGACCCAGGACCATGCTCCTTAGTGCTAGAAATTTCTGGGTGCTGGGATGACTCTGGTACAGTTCAGAAGCTATTTAATAAAGTTTATGAGCTATATTATTTTTTTCTGAGTGTCTAAGTATACTGATCTGTATCCCTTACTTGTCCCTGAATACAATTTTATTATTTACTATTTGCTACCATTTTTTTTCATTTCTTTATCTCCATTCCTCCCCATGAAGTAGTACACTTTGAACTTAAGAAAGAACTAGAAAGAAATTGTTAGTGTTAATTCTGTTCAAAAGCTAGGGAAAATCTTTTTTATTCTTCTGGATTCTAATTCAGTAAATTTATTTTCATCTCAAGAATTTTATGTTCATTTGAGTTTTCTGATGACTTTTTGTGTGATAAAGCATTCTTTCTTTTATTTTTCTATTTTTATTTGATATTATTTTCCAGCTTTATTGAGGTATAATTGACAATAAAATTGTAAGATATTTAAAGTGTACACCATGATGATTTGGTATATGTATATATGGTGAAAGGTGAAGTATTTTTGATGAAGATTACATAAATGGAGTGATCAGTTTTACTGAATCATCTTTAGCTTCATCTCTGTTTTCACTTGCTTCCACTCTACCTTTTCATTAAGGTCTAATTTTAGTTAACTCATGACTCTCATGACTCACAAGTCTTTAGAATTCTCCTGACTCTAAACTACTACCTATAAAAAGTTCCTAAATCCAAAAATTTTACAAAACTAATGTATTTTGTTATTATGCATTTACTCTCAGCTTAATTTTTAAAACTATAGCCATATTTTAAATTTATCATATTTTAATGAACTTACTGAATAATGACAGCTCCATATAATTCTCATAGTGTCACAAAGTTTGAGAATTGAGTTGAATGTTGTCCTGCTAGTTATAGTAATCTCAATTTCAGGATATCCATTCTCTTTAAATGGAATAAAGGATCCATATACCTTTGTGACTAGTAGGTAATTTGAAGCTAGACACAAAGGTAGATGGGTAATATTTTAGTTACAAAACTTATTTATATTAATGAGTAAAGAAAGAAAAATGATTAGTTATACTTCACTTTCAGGAAATGAAGCAATTGGAATTAGTAGAATTCTAAGAATACATAGAAATACCAATAGAGAATAAAAATTAAATCAATATGTTTGCATTAACTACCAGGGATTTGAAATCTAAAGCAGGTAAGAAAGATTGTATGCAAAAACAATTCATGGCTACTATACAATTTTAGTTTTTGATAAAGCACAATTTATTGTCTGTTTTATATAAAAATGAATTTCCTCTGGAAAAATGTATCCTCTGGCTTTTTAGAGAACAATATATAAGACAAACATTTTAATTTTGACTTCCCCTCAATGACAGTGACCCCTCTGCCCTCTCCATCTTATAAATTATTGACAAAGCATCAGGAAGATTCCAATTGTGCAATAGTTAATTGGCCCCTCTGGTCATTTCTCAATAGCTCTGAAAAGTTCATTGGTTTTAGTTAAAGGTTTTTTCAGAGTTTCAGGTTCCAATATTCTGAGAGTTTGAACAAGTTTGTGTTCTTTATGTGTCTTTTAAATATAATATTTTGAGATCGAGTCTTGGCAAAGAATTAAAAGGTTAGATATTTGCTTGCTAAGGAAAACATGAGGATGAAATTGGTATTTTATATGGAATTAAATTTGAAATATATATTTTAAAGCAAAAATGAACTTCAGCTAATTTTAAAATTGGGGAAAGATGAATATTGATGTAAAATTATTAATATAAAATGAATGTTGACAAAACTATTATAGAAAAGATTTAAAGATACGAATATTTACATAAATATTGTCATCCTCAAAGTATTGTCATACTTTAAAATGTATTTTAGAATCCTTAAACTGGTATCAACATTTTGGCTTTCAAATGTATTATTTCTTTCTATGCCATAAAAAAATGGCTTTTTTTCTGTGAAGTGGTTGGATATAAGATAAAAAATTCTTGTAACTTATATCTGAAAGACTGGTGGAATATGTTCTAATCTCTTCGTAATTTTATTTTGGTTGAGAATTGCTAAGTCAAACCAACTCTTTTGACTTAACTTTTAGCTTCCTATTACACTGTGACCTCTGAAATGTGCAAAGCGCATCTCTGCAGCTGTCATATTAGTTCTTCCTACACAAGTGTTTAATTCAAATAGGTGGGTGTTTTAGTTCACACATTGGACTCATGTTCTAACATCCATAAGAGAAACACTTGAAGGAATATTTATACAGCATAGTCATCCAAATCTATGACTAAACAGAAATGCAATTATTTGTCAGGATTTTATTTCTATGTACATTGCTATTCTTCTGTACTGCTATTACTAAATTATAGTCTAAGGTGTGTGTGTGTGTGTGCGTGTGTGTGTGCAAAAAGATGAGTAGAGAAGATGGAAGTAATTTTTCCCTATTGCTTAACTCTGCAAATTTTATTTTATTTTTTTAATTTTTTTTTTAACAGAGTGAGAGACAGCGAGAGAGGGAACACAAGCAGGGAGAGTGGGAGATGGAGAAGCAGGCTTCCTGCCGAGCAGGGAGCCTGATGTGGGACTTGATCCCAGGACCCTGGGATCATGACCTGAGCCGAAGGCAGAAGCTTAATGACTGAGCCACCCAGGCGCCCTGCAAATTTTATTTTTAAGGATATTATTTTAGTTGTTTATAACAATAAGGTGTCAGAAGCTCTATCAAACACTTTTTTATACTAAGACATATCCAAGAACTTTTTGTTTCTCTCAGTATAATATATGCTCTGGGATGTAACTCTTTTTTTTCCTTCTATTTCATTATCTTTAAAACCTAAAAAAAAAAAATCAACATTTTGTTTTGACTGCCTCTTAAGTTTCTGTTCACTGATAAGTAATTCATGCAAATGGAAAGGAACACAAATGGGACATCTAGGAAAAAATGAAACATTGAAAAGAGGGAAAAAATGAGAGGAAAACATATTTGAAAATTTAATAAAATTATATTTCCTTTCAGATGCACAAACTTTTTAAAAGCTAGTGTTTCTCAAACATTCTTCCATGGAGTAGATTTTCAAAGCAATCATTTTTCAGACAAGAGAAAAATAAAGGGGTAAACTTTATACTAAATCAATCCCAAATCAAATAAAAACTAATTTCATTTTATTTTTTGGAACTTTAAATAAGAATGTAAACATATGAAATTATGTTCAGAAAAATTACACAGAGGCACTACACATAGTCTAGTTAAGAGTTAAAAATAGATGCACTTAGGAAACAAAGGTAATTATCCAGTTTTAATCTAGATCTCAAACTGTCACTTGAGAAGCTTTACACCATTTCAAACTATCTTATGAAAGTGTGTCATCAAAATTTTAAAGGCCAGTTTCTCACTATACAGTGCAAAGTTATACACAGTATACAGTTTATTATTCTTAATTTATCAGATATCTGTGTGCATATATTCATGGCATATGGTGGGCAGTTTTGTATGTTATCTTTTCTTGAGCTTTGAATTTGTAATTATTGAAAGCAGATATTTATATTCCTAATATACCCCAGAATTTCAAAACTTTCCAAAATTATGATGCAAAGACACATTCGTATGTTCATATTTTCAGTAAAAATCAACTCTTCAATGTTCCATTTATTTGCTAAATTAGGAAGTTTGGTTTGTACCTGGTTTGGCCCAAACTGTTATAAGTCATCTACATATCCAGACATTACTCATATCATCACTATAAAATCTGGTGGTTGGAGATTTGTTTCTATGTGTTCTAGTAGCCAAAGATCAAAAATAATGATTCCATGTTCTTGATATCTATTGTCCTCAACAGTTGTGTGATCATAAAGGAAGATGGTCCATAAGAGAAGTTGAAATAGAGTACTACACATATCTGCACATTACTGCCTGGACCTTCTAGCACTCTTCTTCTTGCAGCAATAAATACACATTGTCATGTGCACAACAAGCTACTGTGTCAATGAGAACAGCACTCACACTGAGCCCAATCAAATATTATTTTGCTTTGCACCTATTTATACAATTTTTAATATTGAGGAATTATATCTATCATTCACAAAAAAAATCAAATCACCAGATATTGTTGCTTCATTACTTTGCAAAAAAAAGCAGTGAGGTCATTATTAGCCAGAAAGTAGAAAAAAAAAAAACATAAATTTAACAAATCATTTAATTGTATCTTAAATTATACTGTAGCATTGACTACTATAAAGCAAAGTATCATTACAGTAGAACAGCAATCAATGGCAATATCTGTACTCTAGAAGCAGTAAGGGTATACAAATACATGGTAAATTGGAAAAAATAAATGTGAACTCAAAAATGCAGTATTTTTCAATCTCTGTCAACACCAACAGGAGAATTTTTAATCAATGTTATTTTTTATGTGCAACCCTAACCCTAGATATCAATTCTAATGCTATACTCCATTAAAAGAAACTCAGACTCCTTGAAGCTAGTTAATTCCTTGTTTTGAAGTGAAAAAATTACTCTAAATCTGAAACATTTTGTTATAAAACATGAAAGGGACTTTGAAAATTTCAGGGGGAAGTATAGAAAAGTGTCAATTAAAGACTGTCCTAATAGTCATTTTTTAACAGTCTGAAAATAAAATAATAAAGAATAATAGTTCTATTATGTTTTATTTGATAATGACATAATATTTTGTTGATATAATAATTAATTAGAAAAGTTGAATTTTTAAAAGAGCATGAACTCATAATAATCGTCAAAAGAAATGTTAGTATAAATTGTTCACAAAAAGAGTTGTAATATAAAAGAAGTGTAGACATAATAGAAATATGAACTGAGGTGTTCATTTGTATGGGGATTTTATTTCTTCTGTAAATTAAATATATGCTTATAATAAAGCATGTCAATGTAATTACAAGAAAATGGCAATGATAAAATTATATCATTTAAGGGTGAACCATGGATTGCATAAAAGGAAAGCTAATGTGAAGGTTTTGATGTAAAATATTATTGATTTGGCACAATTTAAGTTTACCAATCAACCAGAAATTTAGCATGATGATCAGTGATGTGTATTTAAATAACTGTGATGTGCTCAGGAGGACTTACTTGTGCCTTGAAAATAAATAATTGAGGAGGAGGATGAAGCAAGATGGCAGAGCAGTAGGGGACCCTGTTTCAACTAGTCCCCTGAATTTAGCTGGATATCTATCAAACCATTTTGAACACCCACAAAATTAGCCTGAGATGTAAGAATATAGATCTGGATCTCTAAAAGCAGAAAAGAGATTGCTTTTCACAAGGTAGGATGTGCAGAGTCATGAATCTGTGGAGAGATATCAGCAGATAAACAGAAGGGGGAGGGAGCCTCCATAAGCTGGCTCCTGGAAAGTGATATAACACCAGAGTGAAAAATTGGAACCCTTAAAAATCTGCTCTAGTGAGAGACATCCCTCTCTGAAAGGGCTCTGGAAATGAAAAGGCAGAATTCAAGGTGGGGCATTGTGGTCTTGGAATCTGAGGAGTCACAGAGCCAACAAGGGTGTCTGAACCAGTAGAGTGCCTGAGCAGTGGAGCCTGGAAGCAACATATGGTCAGCAAGTCCAGGAAGGCACTCTCAGCTCAGGTTGCCATAAACCTTGAGCCAGTCTGGTTGGTAATCAACCTTTTCCTAAGCAGCCTATAAAGGACTGGAACCTGGGGTGCAACAGCTGCACCCAGGACTGGGCAAAAGCTCGTGTTGTGGTAGCGGCCCAGAAAGGACATTAGAGTGTCACCCAGACATGATTCAGGAGTTTTGGGTGGGAGTGCAAGCCCACAGCCACTTGTGGTTTTAGAGTTACAAAGGGCAGTGGCATGCCCGGGCCCCTGGGACTACCTCAGAGATTTGCAGTGGACATGCACTGTGGGAGGCTGTGGTTTTTTGGCCCATACAGAAGAGCAGACTGTTTGTTCTGGAGGGTTTATTAAAGAGGGAAGACTGCAAATTTTCTGCTCTGGGCCAGAAGTTTGGGCGCAGCCATTTTTGCTCTGATCCTCTGAAGAGGACAGGAAAGTCTCCAGGGAAAAAAAGCCACACAGAAGACCAGGTACACTGAGCCCATCCCCCTGACAGGGGATGGGGCAACTCTGCCCAGGCAGGGTTACCTGAGAAACAGCACAGCTGGCCTCTCCCGCCAGAAGACAGACTAGAAGAATAGGTGTACAACAATCCTATGGATCTCACAAAACTGTAAAATCCCAACACCAGAGTAAAATAGTATATGGAGCTCCAGGTGTTGCCTCATGACTCATTTACTTTTCAGATAATATTCTCCTTTTCTTTTTTTTTTTTTTCTTATGCTTTTTCTCTCTTTTTTTCTTTTTACCTTCATCCCATTTCAACTAGATGTTTATTGTACCAACTTATATTTCACAGTTGCTTTTAATTTTATTTTAGATTTTTCAAGGATCTATCTTGCTTGGGTCATGGTTGATATTTTGGACTCTGTTCATTCACTCACCCATCATTCTTTGGACAGAATGAATAGAAGGAGGAACTCACAGAACAAAGAACCAGAGGCAGTGTTCTCTGCCACAGAGCTAATCTATATGGCTATAAGTAAGACGACAGAGATAGAATTCAGGAAAGCAATCATAAAGTTAATACCTAGGCTTTAAAAAAGCATTAGTGACAATATAGAATCTCTAAGACCAGAAATGAGAGCTAATCAGGCTGAACTTAAAATGCTATGAATGAAAAAAAATGCTATAAATGAGAGGCAGTCTAAACTGGATACTCTAACAGCGAGGGTCAATGAGGCAGAAGAGAGAATGTGATCTAGAAGACAAGCTGATGGAAAGGAAGGAAGTTGAGGAAAACAGAGATAGACAACTAAAGCCCATGATAAAAGGCTTGGAGAGATTAATAATGCCATGAAACATTCCAATGTCAGAATTATTGGGATCCACAAGGGCATGGAGAATGAGAGGGACAGAAGGCATATTTGAGCAAATCATAGCTGAGAACTTCTTTAATCTGGGGAAGGAAACAAGCATTCATGTCCAAGAGGCAGAGAGAACTCCTCCCAAAATCAATAAAAATAGATCAACACCCTGACATATAATAGTGAAGCTTGCAAATCTTAGAACCAAAGAAATTATCCTAAGAATAGCCAGGGAGAGGAGTTTCCTTACATATGGAGGGAGAATCATCAGAATAACATCAGACCTATCTGCAGAAACCTGGCAAACCAGAAAGGGCTGGAAAGACATATTCAGGGCACTAAAGGAGAAGAACATGCAGCCAAGAATACACTATCTGGCAAGGCTGTCATTCAGAACAGATGGAGAGATAAAGAGTTTCCAGGACAGGCAGAAACAAAAGAATATGTGACCACCAAGCCAGCCCTGCAAGAAATATTAAGGGGGATCCTGTAAGCAGAGATCTTAAGAGAATTATAGACAAGAAAGTAACAGAGACAATCTACAGAAACAGGGACTTTGCTTCTCAATGGCATTAAATTCATATCTTTCAATAGTTACTCTGAATGTAAACGGACTGATTACTCCAGTCAAAAGACACACGGTATCAGATTGGTTAAAATAGCAGGACCCATCCATATGCTTTCTACAAGAGACTCATTTTGAACCTAAAGACACCTCCAGATTGAAAGTGAGGGGATGGAGAACTATCTACCATGCCAGTGGACCTCAAAAGAAAGCTGGGGTAGCAATTGTCATATCAGACTAATTAGATTTTAAACCAAAGACCATAGTAAGAGATGTAGAAGGACACTATATAATAGCTAAAGGGTCTATCCAACAAGAAGATCTAACAATTGTAAATATCTATGCCCCCAATATGGGAGCAGCCAATTATATAAACCAATTAACAACCAAAATAAAAAAAATATTGATAATAATACATTAATTATTATTAAATATATTATTAAATATAGGAGACCTCAACACTCCACTCACAAAAATGGACAGATCATCTAAGCAGAAGATTAACAAAAAAACAAGAGCTTAGAAAGACACATTGGACCAGATTGACTTCACAGACATATACAGAACATTCCATCCTACAACAACAGAATTCTTCTCAAGTGCACATGGAACATTCTCCAGAATAGATCACATACAGGGTCAAAAATCTGATACCAAAAAACTGATACCAAAAGGTTGAGATTATTCCCTGCATATTTTCAGACTGCAATGCTTTGGAACTGCAATTCAACCACAAGGAAAAATTTGGGAGGAATGCAAATACTTGGAGCTTAAAGAACATCCTGCTAAAAAATGTTTGGGTCAACCAGGAAATTAAAGAAGAACTTAAACAATTCATTGAAACCAATGAAAATGAAAACACATCCATTCAAAACCTATGGGATACTGCAAAGGTGGTCCTAAGAGGGAAGTACATAGCCATCCAAGCCTCTCTCAAAAAAATTAGAAAAATCCCAACTGCACAAGCTAACCTTACCTTTAGACTTTATTTGCTGGAGAAAGAACAGCAAATAAAGTCCAAACTAAGCAGAAGAGAAATAATAAAGGTAAGAGCAGAAATCAATGAAATAGAAACTAGAAGAACAGCAGAATAGATAAATGAAACTAGAAGCTAGTTTGTTGAAAGACTTAATAAGATCTATAAACCTCTGGTCATACTTATCCAAGAGAAAAGGGAAAGGACCTAAATCAATAAAATCATGAATGAAAGGGGAGAGATCACGACTAACACCAAGGAAATAGAACCAATTATTAGAAATTATTACCAGTGGGCGCCTGGGTGGCTCAGTCGTTAAGCGTCTGCCTTCGGCTCAGGTCATGATCTCAGGGTCCTGGGATCAAGCCCCGCATCAAGCTCCCTGCACGGCTGGAAGCCTGCTTCTCCTTCTCCCATTCCCCCTGCTTGTGTTCCCTCTCTTGCTGTGTCTCTCTCTGTCAAATAAATAAATAAAATCTTAAAAAAAAAAAAAGAAATTATTACCAGCAATTATATGCCAACAAATTAATCAATCTGCAAGAAATGGATGCATTCCTGGAAACTTATAAACTACCAAGACTGAAAGAGGAAGAAATAGGAAATCTGAACAGACCAGTAACCAGCAAGGAAATTGAAGCAGTCATCAAAAACCTCCCAAAAAACAAGAGTCCAGGGCCTGATCCTTTCCCAGGGGAATTCTACCAAACATTTAAAGAAGAAATCATACCTATTCTACCGAAGTTGTTTCAAAAAATAGAAATGGAAGGAAAACTTCCAAACTCATTCTATGAGGCTAGAATTACCCTGGTCCCCAAACCAGACAAAGACTCCATCAAAAAGGATAATTACAGAGCAATATCCCTGATGAACATGGATGCCAAAATACTCAAGAAGATCCTAGCCAATAGGATCCAACAGTACATTAAAAGGATTATTCACCATGAACAGGTGGGATTTGTTCCTGGGCTGCAAGGGTGGTTTAACATTGGCAAATCAATGTGATAGAGCACCTTAATAAAAGAAAAGAACCATATGATCCTCTTAATTGATGCAGAAAAAGCATTTGACAAAATACAGCATCCTTTCTTCATTAAAATTCTCCACAGTGTAGGGATAGAGGAAACATTCCTCAATATCATAAAAACCTTCTATGAAAAGCCCACACTGAATATCATTCTCAATGGGGAAAAGCTGAGAGCTTTTCCCTTAAGGTCAGGAACACGACAGGGATGCCCACTTTCACCACTATTGTTGAGCATAATATTAGAAGTCCTAGCCTCAGCAATCAGACAACAAAAAGAAATACAATGCATTCAAATTGGCAAAGAAGAAGTCAAACTCTCTCTCTTCACACATGACATGATACTTTACATGGAAAACCCAAAAGACTCCATCCCCAAATTACTAGAACTCATTCAGCAATTCAGCAATGTGGCAGCATACAAAATCAATGCAAAAAATCAGTAGCATTTCTATACACTAACAATGTGACTGAAGAAAGAGAAATTAAGGAATTGATTCCATTTACAATAGCAACAAAGCCATAAGATACCTAGGAATACACCTAACCAAAGAGGTAAAGGTTCTATACTCTAGAAACTACAGAACACTTGTGAAAGAAATTGAAGAAGACACAAAGAGATGGAAAAATATCCCATGCTCCTGGATTGGAAGAATAACCATTGTGAAAATGTCTATGCTGCCCAGAGCAATCTACACATTCAGTGCAATCCCTATCAAAATAACATTGACATTTTTCAAAGAGCTGGAACAAACAATCCTAAAATTTGTATGGAACCATAATAGACCCCGAATCACCAAGGAAATGTTGAAAAAGAAAAGCAAAGCTGGGGGCATAATGATACCTTACTTCAAGCTGTATTACAAAGCTGTGATCATCAAGACAGCATAGTCCTGGCACAAAAACAGACACATTGATCATTGGAACAGAATAGACAGCCCAGAAATGGACCCTGAACTCTATGGTCAACTAAACTTTGACAAATCTTTTTTTTTTTTTTTTTAAAGATTTTATTTATTTGACAGAGAGAGATACAGCGAGAGAGGGAACACAAGCAGGGGGAGTGGGAGAGGGAGAAGCAGGCTTCCCGCGGAGGGGGGAGCCCGATGCAGGGCTCGATCCCAGGACCCTGGGATCATGACCTGAGCCGAAGGCAGATGCTTAACAACTGAGCCACCCAGGCGCCCCTAAACTTTGACAAATCTTATTATTACTAAGTCAATATTGGGAAATATCATAGATTTCATAAAAATAATTTGCTTTTAGTTTATAAGATACATTTCTGCATGTATCAATTCAAGTGTCTAGATATATACTCATATACACTCCTATATCCCAGCCAAAGAAGTTTTAATATACTGAGTAAAGCTCAGAAAATACAGTATAGAATTCCTGATCTTTATTTAATTCTATACCAGTGCATAGCAGACACTTTATTTTCTAACAAGTTTTAGATCTCATGTGCTAAGAGGATTAGGATTTGGTTTTTGAAGATACTCATGGTTAAGGTGATTTCATGATTTTTTGTGATAGAGAGAAAATTGCCTGAGTAAGTAGGTGAATCCAAGGCAATTCTCTACTCTGTTTTTTTTTTTAATTCAATTTAATTAACATAGTGTATTATTAGTTTTGGAGGTAGAACTTAGAGATTCATCAATTGCATATAACACCCAGTATTCATTCCATCAAGTGCCCTCCTTAATGCCCATTATCCAGTTACCCTATCCCCCCACCCACCTACTCTGTTCTTGACAATCTTCAGTGATACAAAGAAACAACCATTACCCCAGGATCCAGAGATGAGGTGGTTATTGCTTTCTCCTAGACCTGTTTGATTAGGGCTTTCACAAGAGGCATGGATTATTTAATTTACAATAGTTAAGCACTAAGTTTTACATTGTGATAATAAACACAAGGCTTTTTAGTTATTAGGGATAAAAAGCCTCCTTGTGTTTATTTCATTGTGATAAATTCATGGACTACTAAACTACA
The DNA here is from genome assembly GCF_011800145.1 of Mirounga leonina. Taxonomy (NCBI): domain Eukaryota; kingdom Metazoa; phylum Chordata; class Mammalia; order Carnivora; family Phocidae; genus Mirounga; species Mirounga leonina. Next base: position 4,269,514 of record NW_023270642.1, read on the forward strand.
GTGTTGAAATCATATGAGTAGCATTAGCCTCAGGTCCTCTCTAACTAGTCTTATTTTTATAAGATCATGAAGGTTTTTGTTATGTTTTCCTCAATGGCACATGATTTCTGAAAATGGGTCCTGAAGGTCTTTATACTAGGAAGCTACAGTTCCCATGCTTAAGGCAAATATGGAGAAAACCCTAATATGGTAACATGAGAAGTTTTCCATTAAGATTTTTAAGAGTCATGAAGCATTTCAAAGAATTATGCAAATGTCACGCTGTGTGCCATTTAGCACATCTTATTATTTCACAGATTAGTGCAATTTAATGCTTGCGCAGTGGAGACCTCTGTCAGAATTGTTAAAAGAATGAGGCAACTGTAGTCAGAAGGCTGACATTAGCAGCCCACAAAATGTGGACAACTGTAACCAAAAATTAGAGAAATTACTATGGAGGTTCTTTCAGAGCAAGGCAAAGATTTGATGAGACACAGATGTCTCTGATGTTCTGTCGTATGTGCATAATTTCATAGCTGCACATTTTAATATTTTGAGTATTTCATTTCCATTCTTCTGGGGACTAACACTTTTAATACTTTCTCAGTTAACAGGTAGAGATGACAGTACCTAATATAAATCTTTCCAAACATGATATTAAAAACTTGTGTTTGCTCACTTTAATCAACAGCTCCATTCTTACAAAAAATAAAATTGAAACGTAGATATATACTGGCATTAAAGGGAAAAATATTGTTTTTGCAAATATATGAGATATCTTGTACCTCTTCAATGAGTTACAATTAAAAAAATAATGACAAGAAGAAGAGTTAAAGATTTATTTAGTCTGTTTCTCAGTCTTTCCCGTATCCAGTGACCAGGCCCAGGGGCAAGGGGTGCAATCTGTGTTGTTGCATAGGACCCCACATTTGAAAGCCTCTGCACTAAGTTAAGTTCGGTTGGTGTTAATAGTTTTTAAACAAGGGGTTCCTTCTGTTCATTTTTCAATGGGCCCCATAAATAAACATTGGTCCTGCAAAGAAGTTAGATACTATGGACCCTGTGGAAGTCTGTTTCAGAGGCATTTAAGATTTGAGAGCAGGGAAAAAAAGAACTAAAGAAAAATGAACTGATATTTAATACTTTTTTTTTTAATCTTCAGACATTTGCCATTTTTTTGTATAAGGCAAGAAGCTGAGAATTGTTATTGAAAAATACTTCTAAGAGGGCAAAAATTTATCAGAGATTCATCATTCTGGCCATTCTGAAAAGGAAAAAAAAAATGTTAGATAACAGGACTGTCAAAGTAGCCAGAGATTGCTCTTTCTTTAGGTCTACTTACAGCTCTGGGTTCAGGTTCTGAGCTTGGTCCAAACAGAGACTGCTACCGAGAAACCAGCAAAGCTATTGGTGATTATGAGGGACTAGTAATAAAATTTGGAGGACTCAATGTCAACACATGGCTGACTTTCTTCCTCACCACTTCTAGAGGATAAACAGTTAAGACAAAACGTCTGTAAATAAGAATGCCTAAAGATGCAGATGAAACAAAGATTCACTAGGTGGAAGAATAGCTAAGGATGCACAGACAATAACTGAAAGTCCTAGAGAGAATTGTGATCCTGTATCATTAGCTGAAGTTGTTTTCCCTGGGAGCACTTCCTGATTTTAAATAACTAGAGGCTCAGAATCTGGAATTAAACATCAGAAGATGGAACTCATTGGGAAAAGAAAACCAACAGAAATTTCAGCACTCACACAATGTCCACACGTTAATCTTGGAGATTTATGGGGCCTCGATCAAATGATGAGTTTTGACAGCAAGATATTTGTGAAATTCTGAGGCTGTACAGTGCAAAAGTGTAAAATTAAAAAACAAAAAGCAAAGCAACAACAAAAAAATCTGAGAAGCAGATTAGAATTTCTCACAGCATCTTGATAAGGAAATGACCCAACAGACCCTCAGGAGAAAATTTGGAGAACTATACACACTAGTCTAAAAAATGTACATTATCAAGAGAAATTAAATAAAACCTGCTCATGTATCAGAAAACTAAATATTATAAAGGTGTTATGTAGTTCCATAGTACAATGTGAATTTAATGCAATTGTAAACAACATAACAGGAGATATAATAGTGAAAATTGAAAAGCTAATTCTAAAATCTAAAAGAAATGCAACAGATTGAAAATAAATAGTCAAGGGCGCCTGGGTGGCTCAGTTGGTTAAGCAACTGCCTTCGGCCCAGGTCATGATCCTGGAGTCCCGGGATCGAGTCCCGCATCGGGCTCCCTCCTCAGCGAGGAGCCTGCTTCTCCCTCTGACCCTCCCCCCTCTCATGTACTCTCTCTCATTCTCGATCTCTCAAATAAATAAATAAAATCTTTAAAAAAAAAAGAAAAGAAATAGTCAAGACAATCTGAGGAAAAGAATAAAAATGGAGGAGTTGCACTACATGATATCAAGAGAAAAAAAATAAAAATGGAGAAATTTACCACAATATATCAAGATGAACACTAAGGTAAAGTAAGATGGAGTGATACAATTATTACCACAAAACAAAAGAAAAGGAGATGAATGAATGAAAGAAAAAGAAATATGCTAATGTAAAATAATAGTGCCCAAATAGATATACAGATATAGACATATCCCATAATTTATGATAAAGGTGATCCTGCACTGTAATAGAGACAGAATGGTTTTCTCATTAAATAAAAAACACAAACATAAAAGTTTCTTGTCCAAAGGCATCTTTTGGAGGGATCTAAGACAGTATTGGTGCAAGTACTCCAGACCAAAGCCCTCTGTATTCTCAAATTTGTTGTCTCAGAATAAACAACATTTCCCAAACTATCAGGGTGCAGCAGTGTCTGAGTGTGGACACAAGCTCACAGTCAGCATCACCATTGTCTTAAATATAAATGGACAAGAAAAACGGCTACTGGAAATTTGGAAAGATAGAATATGCACTATGAAAAAGAAAGGTTTAGATAAATAAACAGAAAAATTTAACTGACACGATTCAGGGAACTTAAAAAAAATGTTATCAGAGACATTTGAGGAAATGTCACAACCACAAAATGAAAGACTAATCAGAAGAAATAGCAAATTGGAAATAGCTCAAGAAATTATGACTGCCAAAATAAAGTCCATCAAATGGTTGAAGGATAAATTTAAGGAATTATTTATTAAAGTAAAACAAAACAAAACAAAAGTCTAAGCAGACAATGCTATTGGAGAAAAATGAGTTACATTGATAATCTGTCTGGAGATTCAATCATCTAGCAAATGGTTATTCCATAAAGAAAGACTAGGAAAAATGGAGAATAAGAAATTACCAAATAAATAAAAAGTTTTGAGTTGGCCATAGTTAAAGGACACCAGTCTCAGATTGAAAGGGCCAATGCAATGACAATCAAGAAGTGAAAAATACCCATATTCAGAACATAGTTGTAAAATCCAAATTAAAAAGCAGATCTTAGACACATCCAGAAAGGATGAGGGAGCTGTACAAAGGAATAAAAATCAGATTGGCATGGGACATCAATTAGGCATCTGCAGAGCTAGATATTAGAATATAATGAGGTAATGTTTTCAAATTCTGTGGCAATTTATTTTCACCCTAATTATATAGTTGGCCATATAAAAGCATTTTGACTTTCACAAGAAGCCTGAAAGTTTGTTTTCCTTGAGTCATTTCTTAGGAATTATTCTGTATGTTGATAATCCAGAAAAATTAGGTATTGAAACAAGGAGGAAGATCAGGAACCTAGGAAAGAGCATACCTGATCCAGAGGAAAAGGGAAGTTGTAGGATTACAGTTGCAGAGCAGACTAGAAAGCACAACTCTTATGGACAAAGGACACTGGGAAGGAAAGAAGTTGAGGGAGAAAATTTGGGAAAGGAGAAATTGGGAGGGAAGTGAGCAAATGCTAAAGAAACATTAAGGAAACATCAGGAAAAACAAAATCTGGGCAAGAAAGGAAATGTTTTATCTTACTGCTTGTTTGTCACTGCAGGGGCAAAGTACCTATTTTGGGTTACCCAACTTAATTTAAATCAACAAATATGAATGCATACATTCTCAATACCCAGGCAGAAAATGAAATATCAATTAGTAGAGGAGAGACCATATTTTAAAAATGGTGAGTAAGGCTTATGGATTAATAGAGATCATGTGCCTTAATTATTATGCTTTCCATTTTTAAAAGTATTATCAATAGTGACAAATTTGGGCTCCTGATAAGTGTTTACAAACCCTAAAAAGTATAAAAGAAAAGGCACAAATGACTAAATTTGGGAAGTGAAATGTATGGAGAAGAGTGGAGTGGAAGAATAAAGTCATTAATATTTTCCTCTTACAAAGCAGAAACTATGTATACTTGGAAAATATATAGTTAAATGTATGTTACTTAAAATTATGGAGGTGATACATACTCTTTCAATTCAGGAAGGAATAAATAAAATTGCTAAATTAAGAAACAGCTTTATAGTATACATTGAGAGAAAGAGGGACAACTGATAGCAGATGTCATTGGTCACTTTGAGGATCCTCATTGGGAATGTTCCTGTGAGAAAAAACTGCTGCTTTCTCAGGACACCTACATTCATTGTTTGCGTATAACACCCACCTTCCTGTAACCTACAATGATGGAAACATTAGATTGGCAACAGACCTAACCACAGAGACCTGGCAGGCTGGAAAGGACTGGCATGATATATTCAGAGCACTAAATGAGAGAAATATGCAGCCAAGAATACTATATATCAGGCTAGGCTGTCATTGAAAATAGAAGCAGAGATAAAAAGTTTCCAGAACAAACAAAAACTAAAGGAATTTGTAAACACGAAACCAGCCCTACAAGAAATATTAAAGGGGTCCTCTAAGCAAAGAGAGAGACTAAAAGTAACAGACCAGAAAGGAACACAGACGATATTCAGTAACAGTCACCTTACAGGCAATACAGTGGCACTAAATTCCTATCTTTCAATAGTTACCCTGAATGTAAATGGGCTAATTGCCCCAATCAAAAGACACAGGCTATCAGATTGAATAAAAAAAAAACAAGACCCATCGATATGCTGTATACAAGAGACTCATTTTAGACCCAAAGACACCCCCAGATTGAAAGTGAGAGGGTGGAAAACTATTTACCGTGCTAATGGAGACCAAAGAGAGCTGGGGTGGCAATCCTTCTATCAGACAAATTAGATTTTAAACCAAAGACTGTAATAAGAGATGAGGAAGGACACTATATCCTACTTAAAGGGTCTATCCAACAAGAAGATCTAACAATTGTAAATATCTATGCCCCTAATATGGGAGCAGATGAATGGATAAAGAAGGTGTGGTACAATGGAATATTATGCAGTCATCATAAGGAATGAAATCTTGCCATTTGCTATGTCAATGGAACTGGAGGGTATTATGCTGAGGGAAATAAGTCAATCAGAGAAAGACATGTACCATATGATCTCACTGATATGAGGAATTCTTAATCTCAGGAAACAAACAGAGTTGCTGGAGTGGTGGCAGGTAAGAGGGATGGGGTGGCTGGGTGATAGACATTAGGGAGGGTGTGTGCTATGGTGAGCGCTGTGAATTGTGTAAGACTGTTGAATCACAGACCTCTACCTCTGAAACAAATAATACATTATATGTTTAAAAGAAGAAGAAGAAGATAGTAGGAAGGGAAAAATGAAGGGGGGTATATTGGAGGGGGAGATGAACCATGAGAGACTCTGGACTCTGAGAAACAAACTGAGGGTTCTAGTGGGGAGGGGGGTGGGGGGATGGGTTATCCTAGTGATGGGTATTAAAGAGGGCATGTACTGAATGGAGTATTGGGTGTTATATGCAAACAATGAATCATGGAACACTACATCAAAAACTGATGATGTAATGTATGATGATTAACATAACATAAAAAAACTGCTTTCAAAAGGAAATTAACAACCAATAAAAATATATTAAAGTTATCTTTACATAGCTACGAATATGCTAGTATTGTTATGAGTTTTTTGTGTATTAGCTCATTAAATCATTACAGCACCCCCATGAAATACGTACTATTATCTCCATTGCAGAGAAAACAGTCTCCTAGAGGTTTCCAAGGCCAACCAAGTAAAATCTTTCTTTGAGTGACTAAGAAATTTAGTTATTCTTGTAAGATTTCTTTTCTAAGTGTTGTTCTTGCCCTGCTCGTCACATTGCCATTCAATTAACATATATCTTAAACACAAATACTTAATGCCTTCTGTATTTGCATGGACTCCTCTTTCAATTATTTTCAAGTTTTTCTCGCAGTAGACATGTGGTTAGATGATGATCAGCTGAATTTATGTCACTTTAAGTACATCTTTACACATTGTTGGGCCAGGAACATAAATATAAAGCCACATACTGTGTGTGAAAAGAAATAACAACAATAACAATTGTGATTTGATAATGATGTGAGAAACAAAGGCAGAAGAAAAATTATTAAATTCCCTTACTACTTACAGCCCACAGACAAGTCCTTAAAACAGATAGAGTGGCATTCCTCTAGGGACTCAACAGCCTGGCAATTTTAGTCTGACACCCCCCCCCAACCCGGGATCCTATAAGTCTACTTTAACATTCCTTTGGAAATTTCCTTTATCTCTAAATCCCCCAAGATATGTATTGGCAATCATCCCACAAGCATGTGACCCACCAATATACATCTGAAGGGTCTCATGACTAAGGTTTTATTAGATGCTAATAAATGACCTTTTCCCAACAATAGCTAGGCCCCTCAAGGTCCTGGAAACCTTGCTTCCAAAATTCCTTAGACACTTAAGCTATCCCTAAACTCCTCCCAACTTGAAGGTATATAATCACCACCCCTCATGACCCCATTGGAGCTCTTTCTGTCCACAGGTCCTGTCTCTGTGCTTTAATAAAAACACCTTTTTGCACCAAAGATGTCTCAAGAATTCTGTCTTGGCCATTGGCTTCGAACCCTGAAGTCTTTCCTACATCATTAATATAAATCCAAATCAATATGCTATTGGAAATACAGGGGTGGAAGCAAGAGGGAAAATATGCAGAGTAAAGCCCAATCTCTCCTTTGAGTGAAGCTCTAGGTCTTTTTCCCTTTTCCTCTCCCCTCTAGAGCTCAAGACTTAGAACTAGAAGCCCACAGGATTGACTTTTAGTGACACCTGCTGCAAAAGACCTGACAAAGGGTTTGTAGATTTGCTTCTGCTCAGCGGCCTCTGTCACACCCTGAGTCAGCAGCCCAGTCTATTTCACAATGATTCTTGGACAGCTTGGGCTTGAAAAATTTTCCTTTCCCTTGGAGCAACTGCTTTTCAGCTTCCTCATCATTCCTAAAGGAGAATGACCTACATGCCAGCATAACAAATATCTGGAAGTTTATAGAAGCTTCACTATAATCCTAAATCCTTAACAGGGACTCAAACTGCCAATACCAAATGAAGACGGGGTTATGTAGTAAAACAGGAAGTCATTAAAATAATGAAACATCCAGCTGGATTTTGAACTGTTTCCCCACTAGTTTAATGGACAGATTTATTATCTTCACAATTTATACTTTTGAAAAATCATTTAATCTTCACATAAAGAACTATTTTGTGGGGTTTTTTTTATTATTATGTTATGTTAATCACCATACATTACATCATTAGTTTTTGATGTAGTGTTCCATGATTCATTGTTTGCATATAACACCCAGTGCTCCATGTAGTACGAGCCCTCTTTAATACCCATTACCGGGCTAACCCATTCCCCCAACCCCCTCCCCTCTAGAACCCGCACTTTTTTTCTCAGAGTCCATAGTCTCTCATGGTTCGTCTCCCCCTCAGATTTCCCCCCTTCATTCTTCCCTTCTTGCTATCTTCTAACTTTTTATTTTCTTTTAACATATAATGTATTATTTGTTTCAGAGGTACAGGTCTGTGATTCAACAGTCTTACACAATTCACAGCGCTCACCATAGCACACACCCTCTCCAATGTCTATCACCCAGCCACCCCATCCCTCCCACCCTCCACCACTCCAGCAACCCTCAGTTTGTTTCCTGAGATTAAGAATTCCTCATAGGGTGCCTGGGTGGCTCAGTTGGTTAAGCAACTGACTTCGGCTCAGGTCATGATCCTGGAGTCCCGGGATCGAGTCTCGCATCGGGCTCCCTGCTCAGCAGGGAGTCTGCTTCTCCCTCTGACCTTCCTCCTTCTCATGCTCTCTGTCTATCATTCTCTCTCAAATAAATAAGTAAAATCTTTAAAAAAAAAAAAAGAATTCCTCATATCAGTGAGATCATATGATACATGTCTTCCTCATTGATGTATTTTGCTCATCATACTACCTTCCACTTCCATCCACGTCGTTGCAAATGGCAAGATTTCATTCCTTTTGATGGCTGCATAACATTCCATTGTAAATGTATACCACTTCTTCTTTATCCATTCACTGTTGATGGACATCTTGGCTCTTTCCACAGTTTGGCTATTGTGGACATTGCTGCTATAAACATCGGGGTGCACGTAGCCCTTCGGGTCCCTACATTTGTATCTTTGGGGTAAATACCCAGTAGTGCAATTGCTGGGTTGTACAGTAGCTCTATTTTCAACTTTTTGAGGAACCCCCATACTGTTTTCCTGAGTGGCTGCACCAGCTTGCATTCCCACCAACAGTGTAGGAGGGATCCCCTTTCTCCGCATCCCCGCCAACATCTGTCCTTTCCTGACTTGTTAATTTTAGCCATTCTAACTGGTGTGAGGTGATATCTCATTGAGGTTTTGATTTGGATTTCCCTGATGGCGAGCGATGTTGAGCATTTTTTCATGTGTCTGTTGGCCATTTGGATGTCTTCTTTGGAAAAATGTCTGTTCAGGTCTTCTGCCCATTTCTTGATTGGATCATTTGTTCTTTGGGTATTGAGTTTAAAAAGGTCTTTATAGATTTTGGATACTAACCCTTTATCTGATATGTCATTTGCAAATATCTTCTCCCATTCTGTCGGTTGTCTTTTGGTTTGGTTGACTGTTTCCTTTGCTTTGCAAAAGCTTTTTATCTTGATGAAGTCCCAATAGTTCATTTTTTGCCCTTGCTTCCCTTGCTTTGGCGATATTTCTAGGAAGAAGTTGCTGTGGCTGAGGTCGAAGAGGTTGCTGCCTGTGTTCTCCTTTAGGATTTTGATGGACTCCTGTCTCACATTGAGGTCTTTCAACCATTTGGAGTCTATTTTTGTGTGTGGTGTAAGAAAATGGTCCAGTTTCATTCTTCTGCATGTGGCTGTCCAATTTTCCCATCACCATTTGTTGAAGAGACTGTCTTTTTTCCACTGGGCATTCTTTCCTGCTGTGTGGAAGAATAGTTGAGCATAGAGTTGAGGGTCCATTTCTGGGCTCTCTATTTTGTTCCATTGATTGATATTTCTGTTTTTGTGCCAGGACTATACTGTCTTGATGATGAGAGCTTTGTAATAGAACTTGAAGTCCAGAATTGTGATGCCGCCAGCTTTGCTTTTCTTTTTCACCATTCCTCTGGCTATTCAGGGTCTTTTCTGGTTCCATAGAAATTTTAGGATGATTTGTTCAATTTCTTTGAAAAAAAGTGGATGATATTTTGATGGGGATTGCATTGAATGTGTAGATTGCTCTAAGTAGCATTGACATCTTCCAATATTTGTTCTCCAATCCATGAGCATGGAAAGTTTTTCCATTTCTTTGTGTCTTCCTCAATTTCTTTCATGAGTATTTTATAGTTTTCAGAGTACAAATTCTCTGCCTCTTTTGTTAGATTTATTCCTAGGTATCTTATGGTTTTGGGTGCAGTTGTAAATGGGATCAACTCCTTAATTTTCTTTCTTCTGTCTTGTTGTGGGTGTATAGGAATGCCACTGACTTCTATGCATTGATTTTATATCCTGTCACTTTACTGAATTCCTGTATGAGTTCTAGCAGTTTTGGAGTGGAGTCTTATGGATTTTCCACAAAAAGTATCATATCATCTGCAAAGAGTGAGAGTTTGACTTCTTCTTTGCTGATTTGGATGCCTTTTATTTCTATTTGTTGTCTGATTGCTGTGGCTAGGACTTCTACTACTATGTTGAATAGCAGCGGTGATAGTGGACATCCCTGCCATGTTCCTGACCTTAGGGGGAAAGCTCTCAGTTTTCCCCATTGAGGATGATATTGGCTGTGGGTTTTTCATAGATGGCTTTTATGATCTTAAGGTATGTACCCTGTATCCCTATACTCTGAAGAGTCTTGATCAAGAAAGAATGCTGTACTTTGTCAAATGCTTTTTCTGCATCTATTGAGAGGATCATATGGTTCTTGTTCTTTCTTTTAATAATGTATTGTATCACATTGATTGATTTTTGGATGTTGAACCAACCTTGCAGCCCAGGGATAAATCCCACTTAGTCGTGGTGAATAATCCTTTTAACGTACTGTTGGATCCTATTGGCTAGTATTTTGGTGAGAATTTTTGCATCCATGTTCATCAGGGATATTGGTCTGTAATTCTTTTTGATGGCGCTTTGGTTTTGGGATCAAGGTAATGGTGGCCTCATAAAATGAGTTTGGAAGTTTTCCTTCCATTTCTATTTTTTGGAACAGTTTCAGAAGAATAGGTATTAATTCTCTTGAAATGTTTGGTAGGAATCCCCTGGGAAGCCATCTGGCCCTGGGCTTTTGTTTTTTGGGAGATTTTTGATGACTGCTTCAATTTCCTTAGTGGTTATAGGTCTATTCAAGTTTTCTATTTCTTCCTGGTTCAGTTTTGGTAGTTGAGACATCTCTAGGAATGCATCCATTTCTTCCAGATTATCTAATTTGCTGGCATAGAGTTGCTCATAATATGTTCTTATAATTGTTTGTATTTCTTTGGTGTTCGTTATGATCTCTCCTCTTTCATTCATGATTTTATTTATTTGGGTCCTTTCTCTTTTCTTTTTGATAAGTCTGACCAGGGGTTTATCAATCTTATTAATTCTTTCAAAGAACCAGCTCCTAGTTTCATTGATCTGTTCTACTGGTCTTTTGGTTTCTATTTCATTGTTTTCTGCTCTGATCTTTATTATTTCTCTTCTCCCTTAGAGTTTAGGCTTTATTTGATGTTCTCTCTCCAGCTCCTTTAGATGTAGGGTTAGGTTGTGTATTTGAGACCTTTCTTGTTTTTTGAGAAAGGCTTGTATTGCTATATACTTTCTTCTTAGGACTGTCTTTGCTGCATCCCAAAGATTTTGAACAGTTGTGTACTCATTTTCATTTGTTTCCATGAATTTTTTAATTCTTCTTTAATTTCCTGGTTGACCCATTCATTCTTTAGTAGGATGCTCTCTAGCCTCCATGTATTTATTTCCAGCTTTCCTCTTGTGATTGAGTTCTAGTTTCAAAGCATTGTGGTCTGAAAGGATGCAGGAATGATCCCAATCTTTTGGTACTGTTTAAGACCTGATTTGTGACCTAGGATGTGATCTATTTTGGAGAATGTTCCATGGGCACTCAAGAAGAATGTGTATTCTGTTGCTTTGGGATGGAATGTTCTGAATATATCTGTGAAGTCCATTTGGTCCAGTGTGTCATTTAAAGTCCTTATTTCCTTGCCGATCTTTTGCTTAGATGATCTGTCCATTTCAGTGAGGTGGGTGTTAAAGTCCCACACTATGATTGTATTGTTGTTGATGTATTTCTTTGCTTTTGTTATTAATTGGCTTATAAAATTGGCTGCTCCCATGTTAGGGGCATAGATATTTACAATTGTTAGATCTTCTTGTTGAATAGACCCTTTAAGTAGGATATAGTATCCTTCCTCATCTCTTATTACAGTCTTTGGTTTAAAATCTAATTTGTCTGATATAAGGATTGCCACCACAGCTTTCTTTTGGTTGTCCATTAGCATGGTAAATGGTTTTTCACTCCTGCACTTTCAATCTGGGGGTGTCTTTGGGTCTAAAATGAGTCTCTTGCAGGCAGCATATCAATGGGTCTTGTTTTTTCATCCAATCTGAGAGCCTGTGTTTGGATTGGGGCATTTAGCCCATTTACATTCAGGGTTACTATTGAAAGATATGAATTTAGTGCCAGTATATTGCCTGTAAGGTGACTGTTACTGTGTATTGTCCCTGTTCATTTCTGGTCTTTGTTACTTTTAGGCTCTCTCTGTGCTTAGAGGACCCCTTTCAATATTTCTTGTAGGGCTGGTTTCGTGTTTGCAAATTCCTTTAGTTTTTGTTTGTCCTGGAAGCTTTTTATCTCTCCTTCTATTTTCAGTGACAGTTTAGCTGGATATAGTATTCTTGGCTGCATATTTTTCTCATTTAGTGCTCTGAATATATCATGCCAGTCCTTTCTAGCCTGCCAGGTCTCTGTGGATAAGTCTTTTGCCAGTCTAATATTTCTACCATTGTAGGTTACAGATCTCTTGTCCCAAGCTTCTTTCAGGATTTTCTCTTTGTCTCTGAGACTCATAAGTTTTACTATCAGATGTCGGGGTGTTGACCTATTTTTATTGATTTTGAGAAGGGTTCTCTGTGCCTCCTGGATTTTGATACCTGTTTCCTTCCTCAAATTAGGGTAGTTCTCTGCTATTATTTGCTCCAAAATACCTTTTCCCCTTTTCTCTCTTTCTTCTTCTGGAATCCCAATTATTCTAATATTGTTTCGTCTTATGGTATCACTTATCTCTCGAATTCTGCCTTCATGATCCAGTAGTTGTTTATCTCTCTTTTCCTCAGCTTCTTTATTTTCCATCATTTGGTCTTCTATATCATTAATTCTCTCTTCTGCCTCATTATCCCAGCAGTTAGAGCCTCCATTTTTGATTGCCCATCATTAATAACCTTTTATAATGTGCATTGTTTAATCTTGTCCAGGACCCCTAAATCTTTTGTGGAATTTGAGCTAATAATTTTCTCATTTTAAACTGTCCATGATTTCCTCTTGCTACTTGGGTCCTAGTCTTTCCTTCAACGGGCACTTTATAACTGTTGTCCATTGATATCATGACAAACATTCATGACTATATGCCATGAACTGGCAGAATCTCATCTCCAAATAAATATTTTCACTTCTAATACCCCCAACTTGGTTAAGTAACTGATTCTATATTCCTCTCATTTCTCCAAGGATCTCCTGCCTGAAACTCAATTCTTCACAACACTATGAAAGAAAATGACTTAAATTTCACAATTCTCAGTTCAAAAAACAGAGGCATTCTATGACTTTGTTAAATTATTTTTTTCTCTTGTAGTCAAGGGTTGGGCTTACCAAGAGCCAAATGAAAACAGAATCTGTTGATTGTAGAAATAACCATTTAATTAAAGTTAAAGCCTCCCCAAATCATTATGTGAAAGTTTTAGCACAATTGGACAAACATTTAACATGGAGAATTCAGACGAGGGAGGTATAAGGAGGATTTAGATAACTGAGGGTACTCCTAGCCCCCTGAACCCCTTGGGTCTGCCTTACCAGCTTAGGCAGACAATCAAGCCTATTGTTTGATGTCATCTTTGCCTTGCTTGAGGGTTCTGTAGTAACCTTACCTTAAGGAATTATTTTATAAGGGGAAGCCAGTATCCTGCATCATTCCAAAACCTCTTCCTATTCCTAGATCTGTAAACTACTGCCAACTCTGTTTAAACCTTAGAATAGAAAGTTAATGCCCCAAAAGAATTGCAAGATTTTGACAATTTATATTGACAAATATCTAAAAATTGTGTGAGAGTGGATCCTATGGATGGTAGACCAAGTAAAGAAGGGCATACTTTTAGATTTGGCTAAATTCATTGATAAGATCCATCTACAAAAATTTCAATAGAATGAGCTATTTGGTGAATATCTCTAAGTCCAATAACTTATAAACTAGAAGAAAAGATAAATTCCTTTATTATAAAAACTGTTATGGATATCTCCATGACACTGGGGTAAAGAATAATATATCTCTTTATTTATTTAGGCAAATGTGCATGATTCTCTTTATTACATTTCCTTAGTATAACTCTTGAGAGTTAGAAATATTGAAATAAATTTATCATATAAAATATTCTCATCCATGTTGACAATGTGGCTCTGGAATATAATTTCTTTATTAAGATCTTAAGAAATAAATTCACATGGGATCTCTGAGTATCTTTCAAAACTGTATTGGCTTTTTTCTGAAGGCACTGAAGAAGAAATTTGTCCACGTGATTTGAGTGGCTATTGATAAGTAGGAGGCAGAGACCAATAGAAACCCAGTGCTGGGTGTGGTTAACATAATGATTTAAGAGCCACCATGACAATAAAAATTGTCTCATCTACAGAAAGATTTGGTAAGGTTTAGTCAATTATTTGGTCTTGTATTAGTCATGGTCTAAGCAGGAAAACAGAAATCCTTAGGAACATTTATACTATAAGGATTTTATTGTGGGAAATTTGTTAGAGAGGTAATAGAATCTCTAAGAATACAAACAGCTGAGGCAACCCAGAAATTACCAACAGCAAGGATCAAGAGTTGAATAGTATTAACAAAAGATTGCTTCATAGTGGATTTCTGTATAGTATAGCAAGCTAAATAAAATGGAAATTTTAAATTCAGATGTAGTTTATTTACTGTAGTAGATACATTTAGTTTCTGGTACCTGTTACACAGCCAGGCAAGTTATTTTTCTCTATCTCCATAGATGTAAAATATCTGAAATGATTTAAGCTGTAAAACATTCTTACTATCTAGCTTTAGAGGTGTAACTCTCCTTCACTGTGTCACAATTTCATTCTTAAAAACCCTGGCTATCTCTCCCAAGGGACATAACCTTGCTATATTACATGGATGGCAACAGAGTTCTGGAGCTCTAAAGAGAAGTAAAGAGAAGTACCTTAGATATCTTGGAAACATACATGGCAAAAATCATGGTTTCCACCTTAGTATAGTCTAAGATTTCAAAAGTGTGGGGCATTTGGACATCCTGCCTTCAAATGAAAAGGAAATGTATTAAGAGGAACACTGTTAGTGGGTTCTTTTGAATGTTAGAGGTAACATATAAGTTATTTGGATTTGTGTCCTAATTTACATATAGGTGCTAAGCATGATGTTAGCTATGAGTGGGACTCAGAGAAAGAGAATAGTTTTGGGCTATAAAAGATTGCAACAAAGTATATCTGTTACTGTTATTATTATTATTGTTATTGTTATTTTTAGGGCAGCCAATGATTCAGGTACTTATGGTTGATAGAATTGCTATCTGGAGCCTGTAGCAAGTCCTTAGAGGGTAATCCTTAGAGGATAAATACAATGAAAGCCATTTGATTTGGGGAGGAAACTCCCTTTTTGCCAAAAAAATTGCTTTCTTTTTGAGAAACAGTTTGACACTTGATCAATGATTAAAAGGAATGCCTGATCATGAGATAACTATCATGAAAGGAGCATTAAATAATCAAATTAACCTCAAAGCAGGCCTCCATCTTCAAGTGAAAATTGTGCATAGGGTTCTGTGCCTGAGCAATTCCCAAGGCACAATTTAATAAACAGGTTACACACATTTCCATCATGCTTACTCCTGAGACATTGCCACCCTTCCTTCTATACACATTTCAGTGACAGAGAGAGTTGCTTCTAACTGGATGATAGGAAAAATGTCTGGATTTCAGATAGCCCCTCATATTTTGTGGCCACATGCTGGAAGTGGATCTCTACCATGTTATATCCCTACTTGATGGTGACATCTTTGGGTAGAAGAGAAATCCTTCAAGTGGGTAGAATTTCATTTACCATGTTCTATAAAAAATTATCTCATGCAGAGGTTTTATGGTTTGCCCTAACAGTAGATTTGGCAGTAGATATAATATCTGTGTAATATGTAAATGCTTACCCAAAGCCTATAGTAGATGGTAGATTTGGATGAAGTTGTATCTGTGTAATATGTAAATGCTCACCCAAAGCCTACAACCACCGGCAATGCATATTGCCATAGCAGTTTAATTTCAGGTAAATGCCAGATGAAGCCAAAATTGTCTATCTCATGGACGACATTTATTTTATCAGTCATCTGACATTTGTAGAGATTGATATGCTATTTTTAAAGCATATTTATCTTGTTACTAGAATTATTTAGTATCTTATCTTAATGTCCCTCCCTTCTGTTGTAGATTGAATTGTATCCTCACAAAAGATGTGTGGAAGTCCTAGCCCTTGTTACCTGTAAATATAACTTTATTTGGAAATATGGTCTTTGCAGATGTAATTAAGATATAATTTAGATGAGGTCATATTTGATTAGGATTTGCCATAGTCCAATATATCTAATATCCTTATAAGAAAGGGAAAAGAGACATTGACACATGGAAAAGAAGGCCACATGAAGAAGGAGACAGAGATCAGAGTAACGCATCCACAAGTCAAGGAATGCCAAGGATTGCCAGCAATTACCAGACATAGAAAAAGCAAAGAAATATTCCTTCCCTAGAGCCTTCAGAAAGAGCATGATGTGTATATATATATATATATACAATATAATATATACACATATAATATATATGCATATAATATACATCTATATATATATTAATATGGATTCCAGATCTTTTTTTGATAAATTTATTTTTTATTTATTTTATTTTTTTTATTATGTTTCCAGATTCTTAAGCACTCAAAAGTTGAAATTCATTGATACATTATCTTTTCCATTCAAAGCAAATAATCAGAATAATAAATTACCTTTTTTCCAACATTGCTTCCATGTTATCTTCCCTTTTTAAATAAATCTTTAAAATCTTTAACTCACTGCTATTTTTTTCAACAACTATCACTTTTTTGAATAGTATTGTTGAAGTTATCAATGAATTCCTTATAGTATACAGGGAGAATTTTTATGTGATCTTCCTAATTGATCCTTCTAAACATTTTGTATCTCTTCCTATTTTCTTCTTGAAATTTTCTTCTGTCTTAACTTCCTTAAGACCATTCAATGCTGGTCCCCATTAAACAACTTTCTCTTCTTGCTATCTTCTACTTACTCTCACTCTGTAAATACTGGTCTTGATAGGTATTTCTTATCTTATTATTCTGCACCAGCGATTCCCAAATCAAGAGTAATTTCCCTGAAATGTGTTGACAAAATGCAATTCTCTGATAAGTTTGGGCAATGCCATATACTATATACTGTAAATGTGATGTAAAAGTCTCCAAGAAATTTTGCAGTAAAGAAAGATTATTAATTGTGTTTAAATGTTTCCTAAATTTTTTTACTATGAAATATCTGTGTGTGAGTGAGTGTATTTGTGTGTGTGTGACTATAGCACTTTGGAAAACAATGTTCTAAACACTTTCTTGTTTGTTTGTTTTTTTAATTTTGTTTTGTTTTTGTTTCTTATCCATCCCCACATTTCTAATATTTCCTCTGACTTGTGACTTAAATTTTTTCTCCAAATTTCTCTTGTAGGTTCCAGACCCGTATTTTTGTTATCTTTCTAACTATATTTACTACCTACACCTCAAGTTTAACATATCCATGAACAAATTTCATATGTTGGCAAATAAACCCATTCTTTTTTAAGGTATTGCTCATTTCAGCTAATGATAATATCAAACCCGTCACCAAAAAATCTGAGTATTCCTTGACCCTTCTAAATCAAATCATTAAATTTTGTTATTTTTACCTGGCATTATTTTGCTAATGCATCACTTCTCTTCTGTATCACTGCAGATATTTTAATTCAGACACTCACAGCAACATGGCTGTGCTACTGGTCTTTTTGTCTTCTGTTTCTAAATAGATCCCAAAGACATCTAGAATGCAAAAGTATATACATAGTACTCTTGGGAAAATGTTTTATTTATTTCCCATCATCTGAAGGTAAAATACAAACTCACTGATATTCAGGGACATTTTCCTCAGTTATCTACCACTTTCATCCACAAACCCACACTGTAGTCACACACAGAAATGATTATGTTCTGTCAAAGATACACACTCTTTCATACAACTCTACCCTTATTCTTCTATTCCTTCTGCTTTGACCATTCTGAACTCACTATGTCAACTTTTATGCATTCCTCAATGAAAATATTTTCAATTTTATGAAGAATTTATCTGTCTGATTAAAAGGATGAGATCATTTTTACCTCTTTTTTTTTAAACTTCTAGAAGACCATGTAACTTCCTCTATTGTAGCACTTAACATATACAACTGTAACTGCCACTGGAAAATAGTAAATCCATAACTGTAAATATATATATATATACATATATGTATGTATGTATATATATACATATATGTGTGTGTGTATATATATATATATATATATATATATACACACACCACTATATATATATACCACTGCCACTGGAAAATAGTAAATCCATAACTGTAAATATATATATGTGTGTGTATATATATATATATATACCACAAAAGGATTTATATCAATAAGTAAGTACATAATTACAATCTTTCTGAAAGTAGTTGGACTCTATTCCATAGAACAGTTAATTGTGCTATTACCTAGAACAGCTAATAATGAGCTAATCTCTCATATCATTTAAAATCTCTAAAAGTGACAAAATTTGACATTAATCTACATCATTAGAAATACAAATTTAATTATTCTGAGAAAGAAATAACAGAATCTAAAGAAAACCAATTTCTTTTATTTCCATCATCATATTTGAAATAATTACATATAATGCAAATCATGTTTTCAAATTAATAATATATAAAATATATTAAAATATATAAAATATATAAATAATATATAAAAATCTGTTAAATTATATTTAATTTCTCTATTAAAAATTAATATGAAAACAATCACCTACTTTTCAGAATTTAATAAATACTTAGAGAAATTAAATAACACAGTTTTTTTCTTTCTTTTTTTTCTAAATCCTTCTTTGGTTTTGTCTTCTTGATGTACATGTGGCTCATTGTTTCTATGGAGCACAGTACAACACAAAAGTTACTTCAGTCCTTCTCCTGGCTTTCTTTATGAAAGTTGTAAATCTCAGAAATGAACAAATGTATCAGTCAAGTTACTTCCTACATCTTTTATTAAATCTTTCAAATCCTTTTTTTTAACTTTCAAAAACCATAGTGAAGGATATTTTGTTTCTATGTTTGTTATGTCTTTTATAAAGAAGAAAACAAATAGCTAATGAGTTGGATGTTAGAACCAATTTCCTGAAGGACTAAGACACTTTGAAATCTGTGTCTGTGTGAGCGACATGGTTAACTCTTTAACAGATCTGGCACCTCCACAATGGTCTAGAACCTGTTTTCCTCCCCCTGCATCTTTAGTTTCTGTTTTAGCAGATGTGAGTCGTTTGTGTTTGATTAAAAATAAGAATGGGCAACAAACGCCCTCATATTTGACTTTGAATTTGCCATTTGAATCACCCTTACATTATAAACTTGACTATTGACCAAAAGTTTTAGTGAGAAAATATCTCCATTTGCTTTGCTTGTAAGGATCTCCTAATAATAACAAAGAAGCTGATTAAACAATATTTTTAAATTTCTCCATATCCTGTAAGAATTTCAGAAACAATTCATCTCAGGGATTTTAAGCTTGCATTCAACTGTCCTCTTTGATTTGGATTTTATGCAATGTATTAAAATGATAGATCTCCATTGGCATTCCAATGTGTGTATATATGTACATATATACATGTGTGTGTAAATGTATATATATGCACAAGTAATATAAGCTTTCATTGTTTTTTAAATATTCATCTTACCCAATTTGACAATGACTCTATTGTGTTTCTCTAATGATAAACATTACACCCATATAAATAAATTTATACCCAGTGAGAATTACAGTTTTTCAAGTAAATGGAATTAGAATTGGACTTAGACTTTCATTTTTTTTTTGAAATGTTGAATTAAAATTATGTGATCTTTTCAAAACATATTAATGTTTTGAAGATTACTTAAAATATTCAAGTACCATTTGTAAGAAAAATAACAGAAAGGATAAAAATGAAGTGTGTTTTTATGAGTCAAAAACTTTTATTTTACTTTAATACTACTTCAAATAAAAATACCCTTTCTTCCATGAGGCATTTTAGAATGCTTTAAATGTTCAAAATTTCAAATGCAAAAGAATAACTTCTAAATATCATAATAGATGAAAACAATCAATTTTATACAAGATTTATATGAATACAAATATAAAATGAATAAATAAAACTCTAAGCCAAAATTTATAAAATGTTAGATATAAAATGTCTAAAGTTAAAGAATGTAAGTGATGAATCACTGAATTCTACTGTATGTTAACTAAAAAAAATTAAATTAAAAAAAATAAAAAGAGAGAGAAAAAAGATCTGCCAGGTGTAAAAATGAACACTGTAGGAAGAATGGAAATGGTATCTATTTAAAGGAAATACTTCTTCTTTTGTATTTATTGTTTTTGCATTTATTTTTCAGTACATAGTTTTGAAATGATCATATTCATTCAAAGTGTTTAGCACAGTGCCTGACAGACAAGTTTAGCCATTATTTATGTT
The DNA here is from genome assembly GCF_011800145.1 of Mirounga leonina. Lineage (NCBI taxonomy): Eukaryota > Metazoa > Chordata > Mammalia > Carnivora > Phocidae > Mirounga > Mirounga leonina. The sequence goes on from NW_023270642.1 coordinate 4,289,973, forward strand.
CCCTCACCAATGTTCAGTTATAACTTTCTCAAAATCAGAAATAATTTCTTGATTTCAGCTAATGTTAGTGATAATAGGTTGATTTAGTTTCCTAAACAAAATACACAACTGAAGCCTTACAAAGATGAGGATTATAATCACTTAGAGCAATAATCTTGCTTGGTATTGGATGAAACCTTTCAATGTGGAAATTTGTGAATTATCAAAATAAATTATTAAAGGAAGATGCTTATATGTAGTGAAAATATTGTAATTTAAGAATGAAAAACTGAATAAATTAAAGAGTCAAGTTAGTTGTTGGACATAAAAGGTTGAGAAGAAGTAATAGTTTACTTAATTTGTAATCTTGTATAATGTAAATTTGCATATTTCATTCTATTCTTGGCATTGATTTTAAAAACTATGTTTTCTTGTATAAAATTCAGCTTGAAGTGGTAAATAGTTAAATAATGTCTTCATTAAAATTAGTCAGTGAAAAAACAAAGTGAGAGGAAATATAGTACATTTTGAGAAAAATAGAAAAATAAGACATCTTAAAGAAAAAATGAAGACATAAAAGCTACATTCTACAATTAAAAATGACTCAGGTTGTTAAAATATCTTATAAATGAGACATGCTTAGCATATGCAGAATAGATTAAATTAGAATAATAAACAGCTGTGATTATGGATGTATAAACTAGGAAAATGTTAATCAAAAATAGAAGACAGAAGAAAGTTTTAATTGAGGTAATGCACAACTTATATTTTTTTTAAATTGTGTTTTTTAATTAAATATCTCTAAATATAAAAAAAAATTTGTAAAAAGATCAATATAAATATTCTTGGTTTTAATAGATTTTGTAAGCAATGGAACAGATTACTCAATTTTAGATGGTCTATATGCTCATGTTATTTTAATGTAGAATCTAAACCTGGACCTTACAAATAAAAAATGTGCTTCCATTTTCTTTTTAAGTAGTGTTCAACACAAAGTGCTCATTACAGCACATGCCCTCCTTAATACCCATCAACGGGCTAGCCCATCCCCTCACCCTTCTCCCCTCTGAAACCCTCAGATTTTTTCCCAGAGTCCACAGTCTCTCATGGTTCATCTACCCCTCTGACTTCCCCCTTTCATTTTTCCCTTCCTTCCTCTAATGTCCTCCATGCTACTGCTTATGTTCCACATATAAGTGAAACCATATGATAATTGTTTCTTCTGCTTGACTTACTTCACTTAGCAAAATCCCCTACAGTTCCATCCATGTCCATGCAAGTGGTGGATATTCATCCTTTCTGAAGGCTGAGTAATATTCCATTGTTTATATGAATCACATCTTCTTTATCCATTCATCTGTTGAGGGACACCTCAGCTCCTTCTACAGTTTGGCTATTGTGAACATTGCTGCTATGAACATTGGGGTGCATATGGCCGTTCTTTTCACTACATCTGTGTCTTTGGGGTAAATACCCAGTAGTGCAAATGCTGGGTCATAGGGTAGCCCTATTTTTAATTTTTTGAGGCACCTCCACACTGTTTTCCAAAGTGGCTGTATGAACTTGCATTCCCACCAACAGTGTAAGAGGGTTCCCCTTTCGCCACAACCTATCCAACATTTGTCGTTTCTTGCCTTGTCAATTTTTGCCATTCTAACTTGTGCAAGGTGGTATCTCAATGTGGTTTTGATTTGAATTTCCCTGATGGTTAATGATGATGAACATTTTTTCATGTGTCTGTTAGCCATTTGTATGTCTTCTTTGGAGAAGAGTCTGTTCATGTCTTCTGCCCAATTTCTTTACTTGATTATTTGTTTTTTGGATGTGGAGTTTGAGAAGTTCTTTATAGATCTTGGAAATCAGTGGTCTATAGTGTCATTTGCAAATATCTTCTCCCATTCTGTGGGTTACCTCTTTGTTTTGTTGACTGTCTCCTTTACTGTGCAGAAGGTTTTTATCTTGATGAAGTCCCAAAAGTTCATTTTTGCTTTTGTTTCCCTTACCTTTCAGGATGTGTCTTGAAAGAAGTTGCTATGGCCAATGTCAAAGGCGTTACTGCCTATGTTCTCCTCTAGGATTTTGATGGATTCCTGACTCACATTGAGGTCTTTAATCCATTTTGAGTTTATCTTTGTGTATGGCGTTAGAGAATGGTCGAGTTTCAGTCTTCTGTATATAGCTGTCCAATTTTCGCAGCACCATTTATTGAAAAGACTGTCTTTTATCCATTGCATATTTTTTTCCTGCTTTGTCAAAGATTATTTGACCATAGAGTTGAAGGTCCATATCTGGCCTCTCTATTCTGTTCCATTGGCCTATATGTAGGCCATTGACCTATAAGTACCATGCTGTCTTGGTGATCACGGCTTTGTAATATAGCTTGAAATCGGGCAACGTGATGCCCCAAGCTTTGTTTTTTTTTTTTTTTTAAACATTTCATTGGTGATTTGGGGTCTATTATGGTTCCATACAAATTTTAGGATTGTTTGTTCCAGCTCTTTGAAAAATGCCAATGGTATTTTAATGGGGATGGTGTTGAAAGTGTAGATTGTTCTGGGCAGCATAGACATTTTCACAGTGATTATTCTTCCACAATGATTATTCTTCCAATCCATGAGCATGGAATGTTTTCCCATCTTTTTGGGTCTTCTTCAATTTCTTTCATAAGTGTTCTGTAATTTCTAGAGTATAGATCTTTACCTCTTTGGTTAGATTTATTCCTAGGTACCTTATGGTTTTTGGTGTTATTGTAAATGGAATCGATTCCCTAATTTCTATTTCTTCAGTCACATTGTTAGTGTATAGAAAAGAAACTGATTTCTGTGCACTGATTTTGTGTCCTGCCATATTGCTGAATTGCTGTATGAGTTCTAGTAATTTGGGAGTAGAGTCTTTTGGGTTTTCCACATAAAGTATCATGTCATGTGGGAAGAGAGAGAGTTTGACTCTTGATATCAGACTCTTGATATCTTGATATCAGATATTTCTATGGCAAATTCAACTCCAAAATTCTTGTATATAAAATTATTTCATTATCCCTCACAATTTTCCACGTTTTTATAAATTTTTGCACACTCAACTTGAGTGGGAGGTACCATACACATACTTAATCATGATATGTTTCAAACAGAACTCCACTATCCATGCTGTGCAGTATGTACAAAATGTGCAGCTCATTTTGGTTGCTTTTTATGAATCATTTAACCAGGGACCCTTGTCAGAAACAATGTAACATTGACCCTTCCAACTACTTTATCTCCCACCAATGTATTGTCCAATTTTGTTGACTTTTAGCTTTTTGCTATTTCTGTTCTTCCCATCTCTATATAACCCAGCTATAATTGGCCTTCCATAGGCAACCTCAAATTTCAGTCCACACTACTTGTGAACAGTACTCAGATTGCTGATGTATTCTCAGAACATTAATTTACTTCACAAACCAAGAGTTTCATACATTTTATTTTTAAAAAAGGAGAAAAAAAACCTCGGAGGTTAAAATGAGATGATAGTATTTGCTAGGATGTGAATTTTTTCCAAAGCAATTTCTATTAGAATTCCCTCCTTCCTACCCCCACCCAGAACTCACCAACTAATGAAAAATTTAGTTCTTTTTTTATCTTATCTGTTTATACAATTTGCATTAAAGTTGGGGTCCCTTGAGAAACATACACCAGGATGGAATTAAAAGTGCAAGATATTTATTGAAGGAAGGAACAGGAGAAGGTGGAGAAGTCTTCAGACCATGATGTGGGCCTTACACCTGTGGCAGGAAATAGGGAAGGGAAGTGGATTGGAGTAAAGAGACATGGACTGCAGCACAATTCCAAGAATGTGTTGTCCAGACCAGTGGGGATTCCTCAGGCCAAAGTCAGCTATTGGAGAATCTTTCATTTCAGTGGAATGGGCCTAACATAGAATTCCTTTTTTGCTCTATGACCTGTAGAAACATGACCACTGAACAAGTGTAGTCATGTTCACAGAGGAAAAGAAGCCAAGGCTGTCATTCAATTATGCTCTCTGTAGCAAGATATTTGAGTTGCAAAATTTCATGGTCACTCCAATCCCCCCTTGCTTCAAGTACTACATAAGTAAACCTCTTAATATAGGTTCTCCACACTAGCTCCTCCATAATTTCCATGGGCCTCTTCTTCCTGATAGGAGTCAGAAAAGGAAGGCTAATGAGACAAACCCCCACACCTGCTAGAACAGTTAATTTCAATGTTGCCTCTGAATGTCCAACTTTTTTTGTGTACATGTGGTGTGTGTGTTCATTTTTGCTTCTTTTGTGGAAAGGTAGCACAATTTCCTCCTGTTGATCAGAGTCAGTTATGCCTGCCTCAATGGTGATGCCTCTTCTTGCTTTTTTTTCTGGACACAAAGACTCCAAAGTGCCTAAGAGAACCTTATTTGAGACCAGGGCCAGCAAATCCTACAGAACCCAGAGTTGCAGAGACTACAAATACAAAATGCCTTAAAGGATCATTGGGAATAACATTAAGTGAGGATATTCTTCCTTCTTCCTTTTGTTTCCTGGACCCGTATATTTTTCCTATTGAAGAAACGCTATCATATAGATATCTATGAAAAAATACAGATACTGCTTCCTGAAGGATAGTACCCTTTTGCATTTAGAATGTTTCCTTCAAGGTAGTGCTTTGATTGTGTCTTCAGAATGCTTTAGCAGCACCCTATGAGTCCAGCTGCTTTTCATAGTGGGGTATGTAATATTAACAGTAGATTCCATGGTAACAGGCCCATTTCCACATATCCTTCACTGTGTACCCTGGTCGGATACTATATTGTGTGGGATTTCATACCTATGGATCAGACATTCTGTATGTCTCAAACAACCAAATAATAAAGTGAGCAAGAGATTTGGAATAGACATCTACAATAGAAGATACATGAATGACCAATCAACACTAAATATGCTAACATCATAAGTCATCAGATAATAGAACTTCGAATCAAAATACAATAGCACTACACCAAAATCATAATGGATACAAAAAAGGAGTAAGAATACCTAGTATTTGAGAAGACTAGTATACTCTGAACTCTGTCACACACACTGCTGGTTAGAATATAAAGTGATATAATTATTTTGGATAGCCATTGGCAGGTTTTCTTTTTTTTAATAAGCTAAACATACACTTACTATTTGACCCAAATATTCTATCCCTAGATATTTATTCAAGAGAAATGAAAACATGTCTACAAATGAACAAAGCAGCTTTATATGTTCTATCCAAGGATTGAAAAAATGTCAGAATGCTATTCAACAAGTTGAAGCATAAACATATTGTGGTATTTCTGTATGGGAAGAACCCAACTCATGAATCACTAAATTCTGCCCCTGAAATTAATTTTAAAAAAAACTATGTGTTAACTAAATTGAATTTAAATAAAAAATTTCTAAAAATGGGAAGAACCACTGGTTTGTGCAACAGCATGGATGGATCTTCAAATCATTATGATGAAAGAATGACACACAAGTGTACATATTGCACAATTTTATTATGAAATTCTGTAAATTGAATTTAGAGTTTCAGGTTGCAGATCAGGGATGGCCTAGAACCAAAAGTCTGAGTAAGGACAGACTGAAAAGGAATATAAGGGAAATTTTTGAGTGACAGAAATCCTCAAAATCTTGATTATGGTGATAGTTACACAATTGCATATGTTTGTCAAAACTCATTAAACTCGCTACTTAATTCAGGTATATTTTATTTTATTCAAGTTAAACTTCAAATAGATTTATTTCAAAAATTCACTGGATTCCAAAAAGAAAAACTGCTTTAACCCACTATATCTTTTTTCACATTCTAAAATAATGTTCTTCTACATGGAGCACTGAGTGTTTTAAGAAAACAATGAATCATGGATCACTACATCAAAAACTAATGATGTATTGTATGGTGACTAACAACATAATAAAATAAAATAAAACTAAAAAAATAAAATAAATAAAATAATGTTCTTGGAAAACCTGTAATAGAAACAAAAAATACCAAATTCATGAGGGAAATTTCCTTAAGAGGGTGGTTTGAGGGAAAATGTTTAAAACAAGTAAACCTGCATTCATTTATCATAATTGAAACAAAAGATTTAAAATATATGAAGAATAATCAGTCAATAAATAAAAAGCTTTGTTTGCTTTTCATACCAGTGTCAATAAATTTTTCTGATTATCTCCCCATGTTAAACTCATATTGCTTATATTGCCATGAAATGCAATTATGTGTAAGCTATAGTATACCCCTGAATTACACAATTTGTATGCTCTTCTGCTTCAAAAGGAATTTATACATGGGGCCAGAGAATTGAACTATAAGAACTGTCTTCCAAATTCTGGATACCATAACTGTATTGTGGGAAATGATTCAATAATCTTGTTTCACTTCATTCTTCATGCAGACATAACATATTAAGTACAACTCTTAGCTATATTTTATGTTCTTACTGTAGCCTTCTGATTGGAGATTTCAAATCATGATTAATTTTGGTGTGTTTGGACCAGAACAAAGGCATTTCCTCTTTAATGATATAGATGTATATATTTTTTGTTTCAGGGGGCTCTGTATGTAATATAATTTACTGCCAATAAATTGACATTGTTTCAAATCTAAATTGTACTTTTTCTCTTTTCAAAAATGAGGTTTTATAATGTTATAATTATATATTTTTATGATTTCCAAAGCATTTTTAGGACCATCATTCTCAAATGAACGCTACATCAACTTTGTGAGATAATCATAGGTAATTATTACCCCATTATTACTCCAGTTTTCAACTGAGTAAGCAGAGTCCAATAGTTGTTAAGTTATTAATCAGGATTTTGGGCCACTATTTTATGTAACCAAGCTTTGATTTGTTGATCTTCTCCTTATCATTTTGGAAAGAATCTACTGATTTTTATAACCTGTAAATTTTTTTCTTTGCTTGAAAACAGGAACTGTGGGGATTATGCATAAACAGAAAGAGTGGGAATTATGTGCAATACATGTGGAGTAGATTATTTTGGCTGGACAAGCATATGTCACTGAATGTATAAACTGAACTGAGCTGACGAGTCCAATTACTTTGCCAAGTTTGTTTCCCTTCATATTAACGAACCATAAAATGCAGAGATGGCACTTTTAACTTCTAATTATTTAAGAAAATAAATATGAAGGATCACCATTTCCTTTTAGATACATTCACAAAATTCCCGGCTGATACATCATGAAAGATTGTGATTTACAACATCTGTATAAATGAAACTTCCTAAATAGACACATCTACAAGGAATGTGAAATACCACTATATTTACATGGTCACTTTCTCATACATCATTCTAAGAACTAAAGAAAAATGGTGAAATATTTTTAAAGCTGCATTATAGGGCTTTGGGAAGTAAAAGAGAGATTGTTCCAGTATGATATTTTCATATTTTACCTACTCAAACTACATTATAGGAAACGTTTCAAACAGTAGATAAAAAAAAAAAAAAAAAAAAACCAGTAAATAAAGTCTCTGTATCTTGTAGTCAAAAAACAGTGAACCAAGTCACGAGTACATAAAGAAATCTGAAATAAATATTACTAAATATAGCCTTTTGGATATGATTTTTCTTAACTAGTTTATTGAATTTGTCTGCTTATAGTTTTCTCACTCAACCCTACCTACTACCTTTTAATTAAATAAGCTGATAAAATTTTATCTAAGTACAGAATTTCCTTCGCTTGGAATAATGCTTTGTTCTATTGCATGTCACCTGCCCTGGCTTTCTATTGTATAGATGTTTACAAAGGGATATGCTGTAACTCAAGTATATGCAGAAGGTTCTTTCATTGTTATAAATTGAATTGGTTTAACCTGTGATTGGGTTAAAGGTGTTCCCAGCTTTCTGATGACTGTGCTCCCTGCTGAAAATTGCAAGGTTGTCCCCCCCCAAAAAAAACCTTTACTGGGTTTGGACTTTTGCTTTTATATATAGTGCCATTTTAATTGATGTGAACTTCTTGGTTGCAGGTATTGGATTACTTCATAGTTCTTTATTATAATCAGCGGGGTGTTAATTTGATTTTTTAACTCCTGAATTCTGTCATTCTCATTACTAGTTTTTTAATAAAAATAGAGGAAGAAAATAAATAAAACCCAAATATTATAATTCTAAAAACCTATTATTTTGGAATTCTATAGTCATTTGCTTTTAGCATTCATCAAGCCATGTCTGGGTTGTAGTAATAATTAAGAAAATATTATAATTTATTTTGCAATAGGTATAGAATACAAAATACAAAACCAACTGCCATTTGTATATGAGCTCAGAGTAAGCATGCATATTCTTCCTCAGCATAAATTAAGCATATGGAAAATACCTGTGACAGAGAAAATACAAACTGAGGCATAGAAATGCATTATATTAGTTAAATGGTAATACCTCTGATGAAAATTTGGATTTATTATAAAATTGGTTATTTTGGTTTAGATAAGTTTAATTATTTCTGTAATTTTCTGGGACAAATGAACATCTTCAACAGTTGCACTTAACAAATTAGAGAATTAGAAGAAAAAAAATGCTACCATAAATAATCACCTCCTGAGAAGTATGTTTAGAAAGTTCTGTGTTCTTTTCTCTTCAAAATAAATATATTGGCTCTCTGTTTTAATTCTTAACATCAGAATTACCTAAAAATTTTCATTGGCAACATGATCAAGGCTTGAAGGAAACTCAAAATGATACAGAGCCATTTTTAGGTGAAAAGAGTATGGAACTATAATTTTCAAATTTAAAGGTAAGAAAAACAATCTTGGGTAAACAGTGAAAGGAATATGATGTTGATATATACTATGTAATTCTGATATGCAAATAGGTATATATTTATATGACAGACATATTTATTGACCCAGAATTTTCTTGAAATTGATAAATACTGGCAAAACAATGCCCAGTATTCAGTTGACTATAATATCAGGTTTCATTAACATCTCATCAAGAAAATAAAAATGTTAATGGCAATTGCATACTTTGTGTAAATAAATAATAGTTCTGTTTAGTTCTACTTCTTTTGAGTTGTGTCACACTGACACACAAATACATGTCTATTTTGAATTCATGAGTAAAATTAGAGTAATATGTTTCATAGGAGGACATGTAGAGTTAATATATTTAATATATATTAGTAAACTTATAATAAACACTAACATCAAACTCTTATTATATACCACATGTGGTTCTTTGACCAAAATGGACTGTTTCAACAGAAATTTATAACTAGAACTAGTCATTAATGCCAGAAACTAAACAATTTAATGATTAGCAGAGAAGAATATATGTATACATATTTAAAATTAAATATCCCTTTTTCTCCTCAATTAATATTATTTGGATGTCAGTACATTTACAGATGGTGTCATTATACCATATAATCATACACTAATTTCAAGAAATTCATTTTAACAATTGTACTACCTTAAAGCCTACATATTTTTCTCATTAACAACTAAGATTATTTGAGGGGAGGAGTCCAAGATGGTAGAGGAGTAGGAGACCTTAATTTTGTCCAATACCAGGAATTCAACTAGATAGCTATCAAACCTTTCTGAACACCTGAATAGCTGCAACTCTACAAATAGAAAAGCAACCATTTTCTGCAAAGTAGGAGGTGTGGAGAAGTGAATCCAAGATGATATATGGGAAGATAGACCACAGTGGGAGGGAGCCTCCATCAGCCAGCTACTGGCAAGTGATAGAGCAGCAGAGCACAAAATCAGAACTTTTACAAGTCGGCTCTAGTGAAGGACATTGCTCAGGTGGCTAAGCAAGGGAGTGGAACCCTCATTGGGACAGTGTGGTCTCAGACTCCTTGGGATCACAGGAAGACTGGAGGTGCCTGAGTGTGGCACTTGCCTCTGAGTGCTCACAGAGGAGTGGGGACCCGAGCTTTCAGCTCCAGGGCCAGAGATTGGGAGGCCACCATTTACATTCTCATCCTCTAAAGCTGTGCAGTAAGCCTTCAGGGAATAAAAGCCACATAGAGCAAACCAGGGCAGATTACTTAGCCTGGTGCCAGGCAAGGGCAGAGCAATTCTGCCTGAGGCAAAGACATTTGAGAATCAATGCAACAGGCCCCTCCCCCAGAAGATGGGTGAGTCTGTGGAGTTTGGTAAGTGCAGAGGTGGAGACAGATTGACCTGAAGGATTTGTTGAGGGGGTTGGACTGGAACATTGTGGCTCCAGGCTGGAGATTCCCACATGGTCATATTTGCTCTCATCCTCTAAAAAGAAGTGGAAAGATGCCAGGGAACAAAAGCCAAACAACCAACCAGATCACATTAAGCCCATCCCCCTGAAAAAGAGGGGGGCAACTCCACCCAGGTAAAGATGCCTGAGAAGTCGAGCAGCAGGCCCCTCCCCCAGAAGACAGACTGGAAGAACAGGTAAATAATAAGCTTATTTCACACAGAACTGTAAATCTCTAGTGCCAAGGGAAAATAATATAGGGAGCTCCTGGTGTTCCCTCACGACTCACTTATATTTCAGGTGAAAATTTTACATATCTTTTCTAGTTTCTTTTCTTTTCTTTTTTTTTTTAAGATTTTATTTATTTATTTGAGAGAGAGAGAGCACATGAGAGGGGGGAGGGTCAGAGGGAGAAGCAGACTCCCTGCCGAGCAGGGAGCTGGATGCGGGACTCGATCCAGGACTCGCTCCAGGATCATGACCTGAGCCAAAGGCAGTCGCTTAACCAACTGAGCCACTCAGGCGCCCCATCTAGTTTCTTTTCTTATTCTTTCTTTTTCTTTTTTTTAAACCCTGCTCCCATTTCAAATAGATTCTTATTTCCCACCTTATGTTTCTAAGTTGCTTCTCAAATTTTATTTTATTTTTTCACATACATGTTTTATAGATTTATGCCCCATACCAGCCCATTTTTCACTCTGTTCAATTATATATAATGAGGCAAAAGAACGGATTAGTGATCTAGAAGATAAGCTGAGAGAAAGCAATGAAGCTGAGGAAGATAGGGATAGGCAGCTAGTAGCCCATGAGAATAGACTTAGATCAATGACACCATAAAATGTTCCAATGTCAGAATTACTGGGATCCCTGAGAGGGTGGAGAGAGAGAGAGAGGACTAGAAGGTATATTTGAACAAAACATAGCTGAGAACTTCCCTTATCTGGGGAAGGAAACAAGCAATCATGTCCCAGAGGCAGGGAGGACTTCTCCCAAAATCAATAACCAATCAACACCCTGACATATAATAGTGAAGCTTGCAAATCTTAGAGCCAAGGAAGCTATCCTGAGAGCAGCTGGGGGAAGAGATATTTTACATATGGAGGGAGGAACATCAGAATAACGTCAGACCTATCCACAGAGACTGGCAAGCCAGAAAGGACTGGCAAGACATATTCAGAGTACTAAATGAGAAGAACATGCAACCAAGGATACTGTATCCAACAAGGCTGTCATTCAGAATGGAAGGAGAGATTAAGAGCTTCCAGGACTGGCAGAAACTGAAAGAATATGTGACCACCAAGCTGGCCCTGCAAGAAATATTAAGGGGGATTCTATAAAAGAAGAAAGACCTCAAGAGTAACATAGACCAGAAAGTTTACAAAGACAATCAATATGATAGCACTAAATTCTCAATGTGAATGGGCTGAATGCCCCCATCAAGAGACACAGGGTTTCAGATTGGATAAAATAGCAGGACCCATCCATATGCTGTTTCCGAGAGACTCATTTTGAACCTAAGGAGACCTCCAGATTAAAAGTGAAAGGATGGAGAACAATTTACCATGGCAACAGACCACAAAAGAAAGCTGGAGTAGCAATTCTCATATCAGACAAATTAGATTTTAAAACAAAGACCACAGTAGGAAATGTAGAGGGAAACTATATCATACTTAAAGGGTCTATCCAACAAGTATATCTAACAATTGTAAATATTTATGCCCCCAACATGGGAGCAGCCAACTACATAAACCAACTAATAACCAAAATAAAGAGTCATATCGATAATAATACATTAATAGTAAGAGACTTCAACACTCCACTCCCAGCAATAGACAGATCATCTAAGCAGAAATCAACAAAGAAACAAGAGCTTTGAAGGACACATGGGACCAGATGGACTTCACAGACATATACAGAACTTACCACCCTAAAACAACAGAATACTCATTCTTTTCGAGTGCACACAGAACGTTCTCCAGAATAGATCACATACTGGGTCACAAATCAGGTCTCAAATGATACCAAAAGATTGAGACAATTCCCTGAATATTTTCAGACCACAATACTTTGAAATTGCAACTCAACCACAAGGAAAAACTTGGGAGGAATGCAAACACTTGGCAGTTAAAAGTATCCTGCTATACAATGAATGGGTTAACCAGGAAATTACAGAATAACTTAAACATTCATGCAAACCAAGGAAAATGAAAAAACATCAGTTCAGAACCTATGGGATACTGCAAAGGCAGTCCTAAGAGGGAAGTACATAGCCTTCCAAGCCTCTCCCAAAAAATTAGAAAAAGACCAAATGCACAAGCTAACCTTACACCTAAAGACTCTGGAGAAAGAACAACAAATAAAGCCTAAGCCAAGCAGGAGAGGAGAAATAATAAAGATTAGAGCAGAGATCAATGAAATAGAAACCAGAAAAACAGTAGAACAGATCAACTAAACTAGAAGCTCGTTCTCTGAAAGAATAAATAAGATCAATAAACCTTGGCCAGACTTATCCAAAAGAAAAGGGAAAGGACTCAAGTTAATAAAATTATGAATGAAAGGGGAGAGATCACAACTAATACCAAGGAAATAGAAACAATTATTAGAAATTACCAGCAACTATATGCCAACAAATTAAGCATTCTGGAGGAAATGGATGCCTTCCTGAAAACTTACAAACTACCAAGACTGAAACAGGAAGAAATAGACAATCTGAACAGACCAATAACCATCAAGGAAATTGAAACAGTAATTAAAAACCTCCCAAAAAACAGGAGTCCAGGGCCAGAGGGCTTCCCAAGGGAATTCGACCAAACATTTAAAGAAGAAATCATACCTACATATTAAAAAAATAGAAACAGAAGGAAAACTTCCAAACTCCTATGAGGCCAGCATTACCCTGATCCCAAAACCAAGCAAAGACCCAATCAAAAAGGAGAATTACTGGACAATAACCCTGATGAACATGGATGCCATAATACTCACCAAGATAATAACCAATAGGATCCAACAGTACATTAAAAGGATTATTCACTATGACCAGGTGGGATTTATTCCTGGGGAGCAAAGGTGGTTCAACATTTGCAAATCTATCAACGTGATAGAGCACATTAACAAAAGAAGAGACAAGAACCATACAATCCTCTCAATTGATGCAGAAAACAGCATTTGACAAAATACAACCTCCTTTCCTGATTAAAACTCTTCAGAGTGTAGGGATAGAGGGAACATTCCTCAATTTCATAAAAGCCATCTATGAAAAGCCCACAGTGAATATCATTCTCAATGGGGAAAAACTGAGAGCTTTTCCCTTAAGGTCAGGAACACAAAGGGATTGCCCACTCTTGCCACTATTGTTCAACATAGTACTAGAAGTCTTAGCATCAGCAATCAGAACAAAAAGAAATGAAAGGCATCCAAATTGGCAAAGAAGTCAAACTCTCTCTTTGCAGACGACATGACTTTATGTGGAAAACTAAAAAGACTACACCCTAAAATTGCTAGAACTCATACAACAATTCAGCAATATGGCAGGACACAAAATCAATGCACAGAAATCAGTTGCTTTTCTACACACTAACAATGTGACTGAAGAAAGAGAAATGAAGGAATTGATTCCATTTACAAAAGCACGAAAGCCATAAGATACCTAGGAATTCACCTAACCAAAGAGGTAAAGGATCTATACTCTAGAAACTACAGAACACTTGTGAAAGAAACTGAAGAAGACACACACACACAAAAATGGAAAAACATTCCATGCTCATGGATTGGAAGAATAAACATTGTGAAAATGTTGAAGCTGCCCAGAGCAACCTACACTTTAAATGCAATCCCTATTAAAATACCATTGACATTTTTCACAAAGCTGTAACAAATAATCCTAAAATTTGTATGGCATAATAAAAGACCCTGAATCTCCAAGGAAATGTTGAAAAAGAAAAATAAAGCTGGGGGCACCATGATGCCTTACTTCAAGTTATATTACAAAGCTGTGATCAAGACAGCATGGTACTGGCACAAAAACAGACACATAGACCAATGGAACAGAATAGAGATCCTCGAAATGGACCCTCAACTCTATGGTCAACTAATCTTTGACAAATCAGCAAAGAATATCTAATAGAAAAAAGGCAGTCTCTTCAATAAGTGGTGCTGTGAAAATTGGACAACCACATGCAGAAGAATGAAACTGGACCATTCTCTAACACCATACACAAAGATAAACTCAAAATGGATGAAAGACCTCAATGTGAGTCAAGAATCCATCAAAACCCTAGAGGAGAACATAGGCAGTAATCTCTTTGACATTGGCCACTACGAGCTCTTTCATTACACATCTCCAAAGGTAAGTGAAACAAAAGCAAGAATGAACTTTTTGGGACTTCATCAAGATAAAAAGTTTCTGCACAGCAAAGGAAACAGTCAACAAAACTAAGAGTCAACCCATGGAATGGGAGAAGATATTTGCAAATGACATTAAAATAAGGGCTGGTATCAAGATCTATAAAGAACTTCTTAAACTCAACACCCAAAAAACAAATAATCCAATAAAAAAAATGGGCAGAAGACATGAACAGACTCTTCTCCAAAGAAGACATATGACTGCTAACAGACACATGAAAAAATGTTCAGCATCATTAGCCATCAGGAAAATACAAATCAAAACCACATTGAGAACCACCTTACACCAGTTAGAATGGCAAAAATTAACAGGGCACAAGCAATGTTGGCAAGGATGTGGAGAAAGGGGAACCCTCTTCCACTGTTGGTGGAAATGCAAGCTGGTACAGCCACTTTGGAAAACAGTGTGGAGGTGCCTCAAAAAATTAAAAATAGAGCTACCCTATGACCCAGCATTTGCACTCCTGGGTATTTACCCCAAAGACACAGATGTAGTGAAAAGAAGGGCCATATGCACCTCAATGTTCATAGCAGCAATGTCCACAATAGCCAAACTGTAGAAGGAGCTGGGATGTCCTTCAACAGATGAATGCATAAAGAAGATGTGGTCTGTATATACAATGGAATATTACTCAGCCATAAGAAAGGATGAATACCCACTTTTGCATTGGCATGGATGGAATTGGAGTGGATTATGCTAAGTGAAATAAGTCAAGCAGAGAAAGACAATATTCATATGGTTTCATTCATATGTGAAACATAAGGAATAGCACAGAGGACCACAGGGGAAGGGGGGAAAACTGAATGGGAAGAAATCAGAAAGGGATACAAACCATGAGAGACTCTGGACGCCAGGAACAAAATTGAGGGTGACAGAAGGGAGGGGGCTGGTGGGATGGGGTAACCGGGTGATGGGTAATAAGGAGGGCACGTGTTGTGATGAGCACAGGGTGTTATATGTAACTAATGAATCTTTAAACACTATATCAAAAACTAATGATGTAGGATATGCTGGCTAATTGAACATAATTTAAAAAAAAACAACCAAGACTAGTTCAAAATTTAACCTTAGGTGTGATATTACCAAGGTGACAACATAGATTGTTCCTGATTTTCTTTCTCCTCACAAAAAGAACAATTATCAATTACTAAATAATAAGACAACACTGAGGGAATCCTAGAACATGGAAGTGTTGCTGAGGCAAGTCCCTGCACCACAGACATGAATACAGACTGCATTAGGTAATAAAAGAAGCAGCTATAAATTGACAACATTGACCCTCTCCCAGCCAGCATAGCACCATGCAGAGAGGTCTCCCTTAAGCTTCCAGTTCCTCCAGGGGGAGAGAGAAACCAGAGTGGACAAACAGCCCCCCAAGCATGGTGGGTCACTTTGCAGGAGCCCCTACTCTGATGTCACACCATGGTAATTATAGGGAAATTTATGACACTAAACTCCTAGGAATCTCAATGTGACAGAGAAGTGGCAACAGTCTTGCAAACAATCAGCACATGGATATTTGGAGACTAATTTCACACTTGCCGTGCCCAGGTAACAGAGACCTTGCTTATTGCAGAATCAAGATGGGGGTACATTCTGACCAAGGAACTTGGCAGGATGCAGATCTGTATGATTCAGATTCTCACACAAGGAATTTTGCTAGTCCCAGAGCCCAGTTTGCCACATCCAAGAAAGGAAGTGACTCAACGACTCACATTTTCTAGAGAATGTCTTCTGGAACCATCTGTCTAGAAAGGCTAGTGACAACTCCTGAGAACCGCACATCCCAGGGACTATCCAGTCAGGATGCAGGATCACCCCCAGAGCAAAACCAGTACCAGGCATGGTGGGTTCCTATTCTACACATAAGCAGAGGGATTCATTCATAGCCAAGGTTCAGTGTATTTCCAAACCCCTATCAACCAAGAGTTTACTTGAGAAACTGAAAGTGGCCTGGAGTGGCTTCTCCCCGACCTGTTAAGGGAGCTGAGATATAGCCCCACACTCTGTGGAGAGTGTTTATTTATTTATTTATTTATTTATTTATTTATTTATTTATTTATTTTAGAGAGCATACATGTGTACGTGCAATAGAGAGAGAGAGAGAGGGTGAGAGCAAGCAGGGGTGGTGTAGAGGGAGAGGGATAGAGAGAATTTGAAGGGACTATGCACTGAGTGCAGAGCCCTATGAAGGGTCTGATACCACCACCTTGAGATCATGACCTGAGCTGAAATTAAGAGTCTGATGACTGACTGAGACACCCAGGTGCCCAAGGGTGTCTTCTGGTTTGATCTGACTAGAAAGGCTGGATACAATTGGAAGATGTGCAGCCCAAAGGGACATGAGTTGAGAGGCAGGTAGAACTAATAGCTTGCAAAGCCAAGCCAGTGGCCTTGTTTAGTCAGGAAACTTGGGATGCAGGTTGCCTTGAGTTAAGACAACAAACAAAAAGCTTTACCAGCTTTAGACTGCTTCCTTTGTTGTGCCAAGGCAAAGAATATAATTTGTAGCCTTGCTCATTGCTAAAAACAGTCTTCAGTCTGCCTGACCATGTAACCTAGCCAGAGCACATAGGAAGCTGCACAGCTCATTCAACAGCCCCGTGTACAGTAGCATATGAACAGAAAGCACAACCTATGGCTTCCCATGTCTGCAGAGCAAAACTGATGGCCTCACATGACCAGGGAATTCAGTACATATTCTGATTCAGAACTCCAAACAATGAATTGTACAGGCTCTGGGTCCTATCCTGCTGCCCGCCAACACAGATAAGCTAATTCATAGCTTCATTAATTACTGAATACAGTGAAACCATAAAAATCATTCTACACCCTCACTTGAGTAGGAAAGCAAGCCAGCCATCCTATCCAACTGTTCTCAACGAGAGGCACAACCCAATCCTCACCATCAGAGCTTGAGCAGTTGTTTCACTACAAAATGAACATAATAGTAGGACCCAATTGCCCAAGGACATTACCAGCAGACCCACCCAGACACCAAAACTGAGCCTACTGATAAATAACTCTCTCTGTCAAAGGAACCCTATAAACTGTAGAAAAGGACCCTGATGACTCAGATGTGCAGATACCAATGCAAGGAATCAAGTATCATAAAATATCAGATGAATATGCGGTGCTCGGTGACACCACCAAAGGAAAATTTAAAAACCTTAATAACTGACCATAAGGAAATGGAGATCTATAAAAGGTCAAAAAAATCCTTTTAAGGAAATTTCGTGAATTACAAGAAAACACAGACAACTGGACAAAATTAAGAAAACAATGCATAAACAAAATGGGAAGTTCAACAAGGAAACAGCAAACATTTAAAAATATCCTCAGAGATCCTAGAGTTGAAAAATACAATTACTGAACTGAAAAATTCAACAGAGAGTTTTAGAAGTAGACTTGACTATGGAAAGAAAGAATAAGTTACCCAGAGTATAGGACATTGGAAATTACCCAGTCAGAAGAGCAAAAAAGAGAAACAATTAAAGAGTGAAGAAAGCCAATAAGAATTATGGGACACAATGAAAAGAAACAATATTTGCATTATGAAAATTTCAGAAAGAGAAGAGAAAGAGAAAGGAAAATAAAGTATATTTAAAGGAAGGAGAGCTGAGAACTTCCCAATCATGAGAGAGAAATGGACATCCAATTTTATGAGGCCCAACTGATCTCAAATAGGTTGAACCTGAATAAAGATACATCAAGACACATTATAATTCAATTGTCAAGAGTCAAAAAATAATAATTTTAAGAGCAAAAAGAGAAGAGAAGTTATATGCAAGGGAACTTTCATAAGGCTATTTGTGGATTGTTCAACAGAAATTTCTTAAGCCATGAGTGAATGGGATGATATATTCAAAATATTGAAAAAAAATAACTGTCAACTAAGAATTCCATACCTGGTGAGGCTGTTGTTTAAAAATGAAAGGAGTGATAAAAATTTTCCCATTCAAACAAAAACTGGGGGAAATCATTACCACCAAACCTGCCTTATAAGAAATGCTAAGAGGAGTCATAGAGTGGAAGTGAAAGAACACTAATTAACATCATAAAAACATAAAGAAGTAACATAAATCTCACTGGTAATGGGGAATATATAGTTACAGGTAAATTCTGCAATATGGCAATGGGTGCATAATTCACTTAAAACTTTAAAAGGTTTTGAAAAATGATCATAGTAAAAATAACCATAATTACAACAATTTGTTATTAGTTACACAATGTAAAAAACATGTAAATTGTAACAGCAATAACTTTAAATTAAACATCCTCCTGAATAACCAATGAATCAAAGAAGGAAATTAAAGCCGAAATAAAATTTTCTTGAAACAAAACCAGAAACACAACATACCAGAACTTGTGGGATGCAGCTAAAACATTTCTAATAAAAAAGTTCATAGTAACAACACATATATTAAGAAGAAAGACATATCGTAAATAAACAACATAACTATGCCTTCAGGAACTAGAAAAAAAGCACAAATAATCCAAAGTTAGTAGAAAAGAAATAATAATGTTTAAAGCAGAAATAAATGAAATAGAGAACAGAAAAACAAGAGAAAAGATTAACCAAAGTAAGAGTTGGTTCTTTGGAAAGATAAAATTGACAAGCCTTTAGCTAGCTTAACAAAGGAAAAAAAGAGAAGGGACCCAATTCAACAAAATTACAAATGAAAAAGGACACATTACAACTGATACCACAGAAATTCAAAGGATCATAAGAGGCTACTATGAACAACTATATGCCTACAAACTGGACAACCCAGAAGAAATGGAAAATTTCTTGGAAACATGCAACTTACCAAGATTGAATTAGGAAGAAATAAAAAAATTTTAATAGACCAATTAGTAATAAGGAGATTGAGTCTGTGATTTAAAATCTCTTGGTGGTGAGGGGATGGTTGTTGTGGTGGACATGACCAGAAGCTTCACTGACCTATTTAACCAAATATTTAAAGAAGAATTAACACCAACCCTTATCAAACTCTTCCAAAAAAATCAGAGGAGGGCACCCTCAAATGCATTTTACTAGACTAATATTATCCCAATAACAAAACCAGAAATGGACACAAATAGAAGAGAAAGTATAGGCAATATGATCATCTCAATAGAGAAAACACTTCTGAAGAAATTCAGCATCCATTAAGGATAAAAACTTTTAACAAATTAGGCATAGAAGGAACATATCTCAATGTAACAAAGGCTATTTTGACAATGCCATAGTTAATATCATACTCAGTGATAAAAAGTTAAGCACGTTTACTCTAAGATCAGGAACAAGACAAGGTGACTGTTCTTACCACTCTTAGTCAACATAGTACTAAGTTTCCTAGCTAGAGCAATCAGGAAAAAAAAGAAATAGACGTTTTCAGTATTGGAAAGAAAAAAGTAAAATTATCTCTATCTGCAGATGACATGATTTTTTTTAAGATTAAATTTATTTATTTGACAGAGAGAAAGAGAGCACAAGCAGACAGAGTGGCAGTCTCCCTGCTGAGCAGAGAGACCTGATTAGGGCTCGACCCCTAGGGCCCTGGGATCATGACCTGAGTCAAAGGCAGATGCTTAACTGACTGAGCCATGCAGGTGCCCCGACATGATTTTTATATAAAGTCCTAAAGACTCAACCAAGAAACTGTTAGATCTAATCAACAAATTTAGTAAAATTGGAGAACACAAAATTAACATGGAAAAATCAGTAGTGTAAACAAGGAATTTTTTGAAAGAGATTTAAAGAAATCATTTCCATTTACAATATCATAAACACCAATAAAATAATTAGTAATAAATTTAACTAGGGGGGTAAAAGATCTTAATTTTGAAAACTGCAAGAAATTGATGAAAGAAATCAAAGAAGACACAAATAAAATGAAAGGTATTCTATGTCTATGGATTGGAAGAATTAATATTGTTAAAATGTCAATACTATCAATACTATCAAGAGCCGATCTATAGATTCAATGCAATCCCTAACAAGATTTCAATGGCATTTATTGCAGAAGTAGAAAAAACTCTTCTAAAATTTATAAAGAACTACAAAAGACCCTGAATAGCCAAGAAATCTTTAAAAGAATAGCAAGGCCAAGGGGCATCACATGCCCTGATTTCAAGCTATACAGTAAAGTTATAATCATCAAAATTGTATGGCTATTGGCATAAGAACAGACAAATAAGCCAATGGAACAGAATTGAAAACCCAGAAATAAACCCAGGCATAAATGGTCAACTAATATTTGACAAGGGAACCAAGAATACTTACTGGATAAATGACAGTCTCTTCAATAAATGGTGCTAGGATAATTGGATATTCACATGTAAATGAATGAGACCAGATTCATATCTTGCACTACTCACAAAAATTATTCAAGGTGGATTAAAGACTTAAATGTAAGACCGGAAACCATGAAACACTTAGAAAAAAAATAATAACAAAGCTCCTTGACATGGGTCTCGGTATTGATTTTTTGGATATGACACCTAAAGCATAGGAAAAAAAATTTATCAAAAAGGAACAAGTAGGACTATATCAAATAAAAAGCTTCTACACAAAAAAAGAAACCGTCAACAAAGGAAAAAAACAACCTACAGAATGGGAAAAAATATTGCAAAACATATATCTGATAAGGGGTTAATATAAAAAATATAAAAAGAACTCCTACAACTTATTACCACAAAATAACCCAATTAAGAAATGGCAGGAGCGAAATAAGTCAAAAAGAGAAAGACATGTATCATATGACCTCACTGATATGAGGAATTCTTTTTTTTTTTTAAGATTTTATTTATTTATTTGAGAGAGAGAATGAGAGAGAGAGAGAGCATGAGAGGGGGAGGAGCAGAGGGAGAAGCAGACTCCCTGCGAGCAGGGAGCCCGATGCGAGACTCGATCCCGGGACTCCAGGATCATGACCTGAGCCGAAGGCAGTCGCTTAACCAACTGAGCCACCCAGGCGCCCCGATATGAGGAATTCTTAATCTCAGGAAACAAACTGAGGGTTGCTGGAGTGGGAGGTGGGGTGGGAGGGATGGGGTGACTGGGTGATAGACACTGGGGAGGGTATGTGCTCTGGTAAGCACTGTGAATTGTGCAAGACTGTTGAATCTCAGATCTGTACCTCTGAAACAAATAATGCAATATATGTTAAGGAAAAAAAAAGAAGAAGAAGGTAGCAGGAGGGGAAGAATGAAGCGGGGGAAATCGGAGGGGTAGACAAACCATGAGAGACCATGGACTCTGAAAAACAAACTGAGGGTTCTGCGGGGGAGGGGAGGTGGGAGGATGGGTTGGCCTGGTGGTGGGTATTGAGGAGGGCACGTTCTGCATGGAGCACTGGGTGTTATGCACAAACAATGAATCATGGAACACTACATCTAAAACTAATGATGTAATGTATGGGGGTTAACATAAGAATAAAAAAATTAAGAAATGGCAGAATATCTGAGTAAACGTTACATTAATGAAGATATATGAAAGGCCAACGGGTACAGGAAAATACATTCAACATCACTAGTTGTTGGGGAAATGCGAATTAAAACCACAATGAGATATTATGGCATGCCTCTAAGAATGTCCATAATCAAAAATGTAAGTAGCAATAAATCCTGGCTGGATTTCAAGAAAAGGGAACACTTGTTCACTGTTAGTGGCAAATTGGTATAGCCACCATGGAAAACGGTATGGAGAATTCTTTAAAAAATAAATAAATAAAATAAAAATAAAAGTACCATATGATCCAGCAATTCTACTCTTGGGAATATAACCAAAGGAAATAAAAATACTAACTCGAAAAGGTATCTGCACCCCCATATTCATAGCAGTATGATTTATAGCACCATAAACATAGGCATAGAAACAACCTAGGTTTCATTGATGGATAAATAGATAAAGATGTTATGAGGGGTGTGTGTGTGTGTAATAAATAAATATATAAGGAACATAATGTGCAACATGATGACTATAGCTAACATGCTATATAATATATAGGGAAGTTGTTAAGAGACTAAATCCTAAAAATTCTCATCAAAAGGAGAATATTTTAAATTTTTCTTTCTCTCATTTTGATTTTATCTATATGAAAAGATGGATATGCACTGAATCTACTGTAGTAATCATTTCACAATATATGTAAACCAAATCATTATACTGTAGAACTTTAATTTATACAGTGTTGTATGTCCATTATTTCTCAATAAGACTGGGGGAAATTATCACTTGTTTTGAGATGTATAAATGTCACATATATAAATGATTTACTTGACATGAAAGCCTTTTTTATCATTTTTAAAATGATATTTTACTTTTCATATGTGGTAGACATACATGTGTTTGCATTCTCTCTATGTAGTGTGTGCATGTGTGCCTATGTTTATTTATTTATATATACCATGGAGTGAAAATTTGTTCCCTGAATAGTATCCCATCTTGGCTGTATTACACATTAGGGAGGCCTGGACAGAGCCATGATAATAATCTCACAACCAACACATAATCTCTTATCTTAGTCTCTGTATGAAAAATTTCCTTAAAATCAAAACTTGACACTATAAATATTTGTATAGCAATAAGACCTCATTAAGACCTATATAATTTCAGTTCTATTTTAACACAGCTTTAAAACTTTTACTTCTATTCCATAAAAGTCTTGTATTTGATCTCAGTGATTCTAATTAGAAAACTTAAGCTCTAGAAGAAAAAGAAAAAAAAAGGAAATGACACAGCAGAAAATGTTAAGGGGTCCTGTAATGCAGTGTTTAGATAGCTAATTGAAGCCAGACAGAGTGATGCTGTCCTGAGGACTGTTTTCTTCTGTCTGGTGGTGACAACTGCTAAGAGGTAGCTACATGGAAGTGACAGAGTCAGAGCACAGTCCAGTTTCACCCTATATTCTCTGCATAAATTTATCATCTTCAATATTAAGGCCATATAGCCTTGTATTCTGAGAAACAGAGTTGAGAAACACCTCTTAGCCCTGTGGCAAGTTGACTAGTTTAAAATGTTATAGAGGGGAGGAGCAAGATGGTGGAGGAGTAGGAGACCTGGATTTCGTCTGCTCCCAGGAATTCAGCTGGATCAAAGAAAGAATACCAATAACTCTCTGAACAGAAAAGCAACCACTTTCTGGAAGGTAGGACATGCAGAGAAGTGAATCCAAGGCAATATTTGGGAAGATAGAGGGTGGGGGGAGGGATCTCCATCAGCCGTTTCTGGCAAGTAATAGAGCCACGGAGCACAAAATCAGAACTTTTAGAAGTCTGCTCCCCTGAGGGATGTCGCTCCAGTGGCAAAGCGGGGGTGAGGGTGGGGGGTGGAACACTCACTGGGACAGTGTGGTCTCAGGACCCTCGGGGTCACAGGAAGACCAAGGGTGCCTGAGTGGGGCAGAGTTCCCAGGTATCAGAGCAGGAAAGCCAGCAGCAGAGACAGAGCTGAGGAGGGGGCTCTCAGCTCGGGGTTGCCATAAACTGTGATCTGCAGCACAGTCAGGCCACTGCTCCTTCAGCAGGGACCCAACAAATGGCAGATCTGGGAAGACTGCTTTTCCTGCCCTGGGAGGAGTGGCGTAGGAGTGCACCACAGGGATCTGCTGGGCTTGGAGATTCCACATGGGTTCATGGGCCAGACATAGAGCTTGGTCACAGGCCAGGTGAGCACAGAGTGTGGTCAGAGACCGGGGAGAGGGGAGTGACTGATTGCTTTTCTCTGGGGGCTCACTGAGGAGTGGGGCCCCCGAGTTCTTGGCTCCTACAGAGCGGAGATTGGGAGTCCACCATTTTCACTCTCGACCTCCAAATCTGTATGGAAAGCTTGCAGGGAACAAAAGCTCCTGAGAGCAAACCCAAGCAGATTACTTAGCCCGGACCAGCAAGGGTGGGGCAATTCCACCTCCAGCAAAGGCATTTGAGAAGCAGGGCAAAAGGCCCCTCCCCCAGAGGACCAGGAAGAACAGCCAGCCAAGACCAAGTTTACCGATCAATGAGAACGGCAGAACTCCAGCACTAGGGGAATACTGCACATAGAATTCACAGCTTTTTTCCCATGATTCTTTAGTCTTTCAAAGTTAATTTTTTTTAACTATCTTTTTTTTTTCCTTTTCACTTTTCAAACCAACATCTTATCACTCCCCTTTTTAAAAAAAACTTTTTTATTTTTCATTTTTAGAGTCATATTCTATCCATTCATCGTAGTTACTCTTATTTTTGGTATATACATATATATATAAGTTGTTCTCTCTTTAAAATTTTAGGATACAGTTTCTTCTAACAGATCAAAATATACCCTAAATCTCTAGCGAATGGCTTTGTTCTAGTCTCTTGCCTGATCACATTCTCTCCCTTTCTTTTTTTTTAAATCCTCTTTTTTCAACCAGCTTCTTATCTTATCAATTCCTTTTATAAAATCTTTTATAATATTCGTCTTTACAGTCATATTCCATCCCTTCATCGTATTAACCCTTATTTATGTACATATAAAAGTTTTCCTTTCTTTAAGATTTTGGGAGGCACTTTCTCCTAACAGACCAAAGTACACCCAAAATCTAATGTGTAGCACTGATATATTTGCCAGCCTGATCATATTTGATCATATTCTGTTTCATTGTTTTGTTTTGTTTTTGTTTGTTTTTATCTTTTTCTTTTTCTTTCTTTTTTCTTTTGTCTTTCTCTCCCTTTTTTCCCCCCGGTTTCAGGTCTTTTCTGATTTGTTTAGTGTATATTTTCTGGGGACATTGCTACCCTGTTAGCATGTTGTTTCTCATTCATCTATTCTCCTCTGGACAAAATGACAAGATGGAAAAAATCACCTCAACAAATAGAACAAGAGGCAGTACTGACTGCCAGGGACCTAATCAATACGGACATGAGTAAGATGTTGGAACTAGAGTTCAGAATGATGATTTTAAAGATACTAGCTGGGCTTGAAAAAAGCATGGAAGATATTAGAGAAACCCTTTCTAGAGAAATAAAAGAACTAAAATCTAACCAAGTCGAAATCAAAGAGGCTAATAATGAGGTGCAATAAAAAATGGAGGCTCTAACTGCTAGGATAAATGAGGCAGAAGAGTTAATTAATGATAGAAAGGACCAAATGATGGGAAATAAAGAAGCTGAGAAAAAGAGAGAGAAACAACTACTGGATCACGAGGGCAGAATCCGAGAGATAAGCGATACCATAAAACAAAACAACATTAGAATAATTGGGATCCCAGAAGAAGAAGAAAGAGAGAGAAGAGCAGAAGGTATATTGGAGCAAATTATAGCAGAGAACTTCCCTAATTTGGGGAAGGAAACAGGCGTCAGAATCCAGGAGGCAGAGAGAACCCCTCTCAAAATCAATAAATAGGTCAACAGCCCGACATCTAATAGTAAAACTTACAACTCTCAGAGACAAAGAGAAAATCCTGAAAGAAGCTCGGGACAAGAGATCTGTAACCTACAATGGTAGAAACATTAGATTGGCAACAGACCTATCCACAGAGACCTGGCAGGCAGAAAGAAATGGCATATTTTCAGAGCACTAAATGAGAAAAATATGCAGCCAAGAATACTATATCCAGTTAGGCTGTCATTGAAAATACAAGGAGAGATAAAAAGCTTCCAGGACAAACAAAAACTAAAGGAATTTGCAAACATGAAACCAGCCCTACAAGAAATACTGAAAGGGGTCCTCTAAGCAAAGAGACAGCCTAAACATAACATAGACCAGAAAGGAACACAAACAATATACAGTTACAGGCACCTTACAGGCAATACAGTGGCACTAAATTCATGTCTTTCAATAGTTACCCTGAATGTAAATAGGCTAAATGGTCCAATCAAAAGACACAGGCTCTCAGATTGGATAAAAAAACAAGACCCATCGATATGCTGCCTGCAAGAGACTCATTTTAGACCCAAAGACACCCCCAGATTGAAAGTGAGGAAGTGGGAAACCATTTCCCATGCTAGTGGACACCAAAAGAAAGCTGGGGTGGCAATCCTTATATGAGACAAATTAGATTTTAAGCCAAAGACTGTAATAAGAGATGAGGAAGGACACTATATCCTACTTAAAGAGTCTATCCAACAAGAAGATCTAACAATTGTAAATATCTATGCCCCTAACATGGGAGCAGCCACTTATATAAGCCAATTAATAACAAAAGCAAAGAAACACATTAACAGCAATACAATAATCGTGGGGGGCTTTAACACCCTCCTCACTGAAATGGACAGATCATCTAAGCAAAAGATCAGCAAGGAAATAAAGACTTAAATGATACACTGGACCAAATGGACTTCACAGATATATTCAGAACATTCCATCCCAAAACAACAGAATACACATTCTTCTCGAGTGCCCATGGAACATTCTCCAGAATAGATCACATCCTAGGTCACAAATCAGGTCTCAACCAGTACCAAAAGATTGGGATCATTCCCTGCATCTTTTCAGACCACAACACTTTGAAACTGGAACTCAATCACAAGAGGAAAGTTGGAAAGAACTCAAATAGGCTAAAGAGCATCCTACTAAAGAATGATGGGTCAACCAGGAAATTAAAGAAGAACTAAAAAAATTTCAAGGAAACATATGAAAATGAAAACACAACTGTTCAAAATCTTCTGGATGCAGCAAAGGCAGTCCTAAGAAGAAAGTATATAGCAATACAAGCCTTTCTCAAAAAACAAGAAAGGTCTCAATACCACAAACTAACCCTACACCTAAAGGAGCCGGAGCAAGCAGAGCAAATAAAGCCTAAACCCAGCAGGAGAAGAGAAATAATAAAGATCAGAGCAGAAATCAATGAAATAGAAACCAAAAGAACAGTAGAACAGATCAACGAAACTAGGAGCTGGTTCTTTGAAAGAATTAACAAGATTGATAAACTGCTGGCCAGACTTACCAAAAAGAAAAGAGAAAGGACCCAAATAAATAAAATCATAAATGAAAGAAGAGAGATCACAAAAATACCAAAGAAATACAAACAATTATAAGAACATATTATGAGCAACTCTATGCCAGCAAATTAGATAATCTGGAAGAAATGGATGCATTCTTAGAGATGTCTCAACTACCAAAACTGAACCAGGAAGAAATAGAAAACCTGAACAGACCTATAATCACTAAGGAAAATGAAGCAGTCATCAAAAATCTCCCAAAAAACAAAAGCCCAGGGCCAGTTGGCTTCCCAGGGGAATTCCACCAAACATTTCAAGAAGAATTAATACCTATTCTTCTGAAACTGTTCCAAAAAATTGAAATGGAAGGAAAACTTCCAAACTCATTTTATGAGGTCACCATTACCTTGTTCCCCAAACCAGACAAATACCCCCATCAAAAAGGAGAATTATAGACCAATATCTGTGATGAACATGGATGAAGAAGATTCTCACCAAAATACTAGCCAATAGGATCCAACAGTACATTAAAAGCATTATTCACCACGACCAAGTGGGATTTATCCCTGGGCTGCAAGGTTGGTTCAACATCCACAAATCAATCAATGTGATACAATACATTAATAAAAAAAGAAGAAGAACCATATGAACCTCTCAATAGATGCAGAAAAAGCATTTGACAAAGTACAGTATAGTTTCTTGATTAAAACTCTTCAGAGTGTAGGGATAGAGGGTACATATCTCAAGATCATAAAACCCATCTATGAAAAACCAACAGCGAATATCATTCTCAATGTGGAAAAACTGTGAGCTTTCCCCCTAAGGTCAGGAACAGGGCAGGGATGTCCACTATTACCACTGCTATTCAACATAGTAGTAGAAGTCTGAGACACAGCAGTCAGACAAGATATAGAAATGAAAGGCATCAGAATCGGCAAAGAAATCAAACTCTCACTCTTTGCAGATGATAGGATACTTTATGTGGAAAACCCAAAAGATTCCACCCCAAAACTGCTAGAACTCACACAGGAATTCAGTCAAGTGGCAGGATATAAAATCAATGCACAGAAATCAGTGGCATTCCTATACACCAACAATAAGACAGAAGAAAGAGAAATTAAGGAGTTGATCCCATTTACAACTGCACCCAAAACCATAAGATACCTAGGAATAAATCTAACCAAAGAGGCAAAGAATCTGTATTCAGAAAAGTATAAAATACTCATGAAAAAAATTGAGGAAGACACAAAGAATTGGAAAACCATTCCATGCTCATGGATTGGAAGAACAAATATTGTGAAGATGTCAAAGCTACCTAGAGCAATCTACACATTCAATGCAATTCCTATCAAAATATCATCCACTTTTTTCAAAGAAATGGAACAAATCATCCTAAAATTTCTATGGAACCAGAAAAGACCCCGAATAGCCAGAGGAATGTTGAAAAAGAAAAGCAAAGCTGGCAGCATCACAATTCCAGACTTCAAGCTCTATTACAAAGCTGTCATCATCAAGACAGTATGGTACTGGCACAAAAACAGACACATAGATCAACGGAACCGAATAGAGAGCCCAGAAATGGACCCTCAACTCTATGGTCAACTAATCTTTGACAAAGCAGGAGAGAATGTCCAATGGAAAAAAGACAGTCTCTTCAACAAATGGTGTTGGGAAAATTGGACAGCCACATGCAGAAGAATGAAACTGGACCATTTCCTTACCCACACACAAAAATAGACTCCAAATGGTTGAAAGACCTCAATGTGAGACAGGAGTCTATCAAAATCCTAAAGCAGAACACAGGCGGCAACCTCTTCGACCTCAGCCACAGCAGCTTCTTCCTAGAAACATTGCCAAAGCAAGGGAAGCAAGGGCAAAAATGAACTATTGGGACTTCATCAAGATAGAAATCTTTTGCACAGCCAAGGAAACAGTCAACCAAACCAAAAGACAACCGACAGAATGGGAGAAGATATTTGCAAATGACATATCAGATAAAGGGCTAGTATCCAAAATCTGTAAAGAACTTAGGAAACTGAACACCCAAAGAACAAATGATCCAATCAAGAAATGGGCAGAAGACCTGAACAGACATTTTTCCAAAGAAGACATCCAAATGGCCAACAGACACATGAAAAAATGCTCAACATCGCTCGCAATCAGGGAAATCCAAATCAAAACCTCAGTGAGATACCACCTCACACCAGTCAGAATGGCTAAAATTAACAAGTCAGGAAAGGACAGATGTTGGCGGGGATGCAGAGAAAGGGGAACCCTCCTACACTGTTGGTGGGAATGCAAGCTGGTGCAGCCACTCTGGAAAACAGTATGTAGGTTCCTCAGAACGTTGAAAGCAGAGCTATAGTACAACCCAGCAATTGCACTACTGGGTATTTACCCCAAAGATACAAATGTGGGGATCCGAAGGGATATGTGAACCCCGATGTTTATAGCATCAGTGTCCACAACAGCCAAACTGTGGAAAGAGTGAAAATGTCTATTGACAGATGAATGGATAAAGAAGATGTGGCATATACATACAATGGAGTACTATGCAACCATCAAAGAAATCTTGCCATTTGCAACGACGTGGATGGAACTGGAGGGTATTATGGTGAGTGAAATAAGTCAGTCAGAGAAAGACATGTATCATATGACCTCACTGATATGAGGAATTCTTAATCTCAGGAAAAAACTGAGGGTTGCTGGAGTTGTTGGGGTTAGGAGGGATGGGGTGGCTGGGTGATAGAAATTGGGGAGTGTATGTGCTATGGTGAGTGCTGTGAATTGTGAACAGAGGAATTTTGAAAAAGAAAAGCAAAGCTGGCAGCTTTGCTTTTGTACTATGGAAACAATAAAACATTGATGAAAAAAGTGTACTATGGAAACAATAAAACATTGATGAAAAAAGTTGCAGATGACACAAACAAATGGAAAGATATTCCATGCTCATGGGTTGAGAAAACTATTAGTTAAAATATACAATAGTTAAAACTACTTGTTAAAATGCTCATATTACCCAAAGTAATCAACAGATTTAATTCAATTTCTATCAAAATATTAACATTTTCCATAAAACCAGAATAAACTTAATTTTGTATGAAACCACAAAAGACCCCAAATAGCCAAAGAATCTTGAAAAGAATGAACAAAACTGGAGGTATCACAAACCCACATTTCAAAATTTACTAATCTGTAGTAATAAAAACAGTATGGTACTGGCACAAAAAATAGACAAATAGATTAATGGAACAGATTAGAGAATCTGGAAATAAGCTCATTAGTTGATTAACCTATGACAAAGGAGACAGAAATATACAATAGGAAAAAGACAAGTCTTCAATAAATGGTGTTGGGAAAACTGGGCAGCTAGGTGCAAAAGAATGAAAGTGGACCACTTTCTTACACCATACACAAAAATAAACTAAAAATGGATTGAAGAGCTAAATGTGAGACCTGAAACCATACATTCCTAGAAGAAAACATTGGCATCACTGGTAGCAACATTTTCTAGATATGTCTCCTCAGGTAAAGGAAAAAAAGCAAAAATAAACTACTGGGATTACATCAAAACAAAAGTTTTGCACCGTGAAGGAAACCATCAACAAAACAAAAATATAGGGCACCTGGGTGGCTCAGTTGGTTAAGCGGCTGCCTTCAGCTCAGGTCATGATCCTGGGGTCCGGGGATCAAGCCCCACGTCCGGCTCCCTACTCAGCGGAGAGCCTGCTTCTCCCTCTCCCTCTGCCTACCACTCTGCCTACTTGTGCTCTCTCTCTATCTGTCAAATAAATGAATAAAATCTTTAAAAACAAAACAAGAACAAAAATATATCCTACCAAATGAAAGAAGATATTTGCAAATAATATATCTGATAAGGGGTTAATATCCAAAATAAAAATCTTATATGAGTCAACATTGAAAACACCCATGAATAATCCAATTAAAAATGGGCAGATGGGGCGCCTGGGTGGCTCAGTTGGTTAAGCGACTGCCTTCGGCTCAGGTCATGATCCTGGAGTCCCGGGATTGAGTCCCGCATCGGGCTCCCTGCTCAGCAGGGGGTCTGCTTCTCCCTCTGCCCTCTTCCCTCTCGTGCTCTCTGTCTCTCATTCTCTCTCTCTCAAATAAATAAATAAAATCTTTAAAAAAAAATGGGCAGATGACATGGAATAGACATTTTTCCAAAGAAGACATACATGTGGCCAAGAGATACATGTAAAAATGCTCAATATTACTCATCACCAGGGAAATGAAAATCAAAAGGACAATGAGATATCACCTTATACCTGTCAGAATGGCTTCAATAAAAAAACACAAGAAACAACAGTGTTGGCAAGGATGTGGAGAAAAAAAGAACCTTCGTGCATTGTTGGTATGAATGCAAGCTGGTGCAGTTACTGTGGACAACAGTATGGAGGTTCCTCAAAAAAAAAAAAAAATTACCATATGATCCAATAAGTCCACTACTGGGTATTTATCCCTCCCCAAAAAGAAATGAAAACAATAATTTAAAAAGATATATGCACCTGCACCCTTATGTTTATTGCAGCGTTATTTCCAATAGCCCAATTATGGAAGCAGTCCAAGTGTCCATTGATAGATGTATGGATAAAGATGTGGCATATATATACATAATGTATATATACATAAGTACATATATATAATGGGCTGTTACTCAGCCATAACAAAAAATTAAACTTTGCCATTTGCAACAACGTGGATAGACCTAGAGAGCATAATGATAAGTGAAATAAGTCTGTGAAAGAAAGATAAAGACCATATGACTTTAGGCATGTGGAATTTAAGAAACCAAACAAATGAACAAAGAAACAAAGAGACAAACTCAAAAATATAGAGAACAAATTTCAGTTGCCTGAGGGGAAGCAGATAGGGAATGGGTGAAATAGGTGAAGGTGATTAAGAAAACACTCATTGTGATATCACTGAGTAATTTATAGAATTGTTGAATCATTATATAGTACACCTGAAACTAATATAACTTATGTTAATTCCACTTGAATAAAAAAAGATAAAAAAATAAAATAATTGAATTTTGTTGAAGATAAAATGACAGTACAGATGACAAAATGGTTGACTTTACCAAGAATCATTGAGATTTGAGAGGGTTCTGGAGGGTTTGATATTCAGATCTGTTTTGAATGATGAGTAAAAAGTTCACCTGATTCAAAAGAGAAGATTTTTGTGGTGGAAAGCATAGTATGTGCAAGGGAATACTCACATAAGGCAGAATGTGGGTTTTTAAAATAGTCAAGTCATGGTAGCTAAGTGGCAAAGGATAAGAAACAAAAAGAAGATAATGTTTTTGTTTTTTTTTTTAAACCTGGTATGTTTTCAATATATTTTTAAAATAATTATTTTTACAGAATGAAGGCTTCAATGGAAATATAAAATCTCCAATTAATGTTAGAACATCTCAATAAAATTGCAAAATCTTTTAAATTAAGTTAACTTGCTAGTAGCAATTCTCTGTGTGATTTTGCATATCTCCCAAGGTTATTGTGATGGTTGAATTGAATATGCATGTAAAATCCTAAATTCTAATCAAGTTTGATACTCTTTTTATTTTATTTTATTTTATTTTATTTTATTTTATTTTATTTTATT
>NW_023270642.1:4323104-4354113 GCF_011800145.1 Mirounga leonina
TTTTATTTTATTTTATTTTATTTTATTTTATTTTATTTTATTTTATTTTATTATGTTATGTTGGTCACCATACAGTACTTCATTAGTTTTTGATGTAGTGTTCCATGATTCATTGTTTGCGTATAACACCCAATTCTCGATACAATATATCCCCTCCTTAATACCCATCACCCCCACTCCCTCCCCTCTAAAACCCTCAATTTGTTTCTCAGAGTCCATAGTCTCTCATGATTCACCTCCCCCTTCCAATTTCCCACCCTTCATTTTTCCCTTCCTTTAGGAGTCCTCCATGCTATTCCTTATGTTCCACAAATAAGTGAAACCATATGATAATTGACTTTCTCTGCTTGACTTACTTCACTTAGCATAATCTCTTCCAGTCCCATCCATGCTGATGTAAAAGTTGGGTCTTCATCCTTTCTGATGGCTGAGTAATATTCCATCGTATATATGAACCACGTCTTCTTTATCCATTAGTCTGTTGAAGGACATCTTGTGTCCTTCCACAGTTTGGCTATTGTGAACATTGCTGCTATAAACATTGGGGTGCATATGGCCCTTCTTTTTACCACATCTGTCTCTTTGGGGTAACATATTCTTAGAATTTCTTTTCTTTTTTATCTCTGTATCTGTGTCTACTATGCTCCTTTTCCCAAGGAAATGTTAACTTTATATTCCTCTTAGTTTATTACTCAGCACTACAGTTCATTCTTTGTTTTGCCATTGTAATCCTGGTTATGCAAGGGAACTTAGCTCCTCATCAAAAAAGATCCTCAAATTTGTATTTCTAAACAACAAAAAACTTCTCCCTTAGGAATTTCTTTGAGGGGAAGATGGCGGCAGAGTAGGAGGACCCTAGGCTCAACTCATCTCACAAATTCAACTAGATAACTGTCATCTTAAATACCCCAGAAATCAACCTGAAGACTGGCAGAACAAACTACACAACTAAAGGTAGAGAAAAGGCCATGTTGAAGAAGGTAAGAAGTATAGAGAAGAAGTTTGGGAGAGAAACTGATTGTGGTTGCTGCAGTGGGAAGGGAGGTGTGGTCGTGGAGAAGGGCAAGAGACAGACTAAGTGCAGGGGAGCAGCCTGGGAAAACAGATCCCCATAGCAATTAGCTTGGAAAGTGACAGGGACTAAATTTCATGAGTTCTTGCAACCAGTGGGGCTTAAAGCCTGGAGTTTTAAAGGTCAGCAGGTTTGGCTTGGGGAGAGCCTGGACTCATTGGGGCTACTCTTGGAGAGAAGGCAAGGCAAACAGCATTTGGACATACACTGTGGAAATAGCTGTCTGAAGAGTTCCTGCACTCTTCAAATGGGGAGGTTATTTGCTCATCTTATAGTGTGTCCCAGAGAGGCAGAGTTCATGGAAAGATCTCTCCAGGAACAAAGAAACTAGCAGATGCAAATTTCTTGCCCCTCCTATCAGCAGGGACATAGACCACCTGAGGGAACCAGTTCAAGTACTAACACTTGCTACCTACCTAGCTTAAACCAAGCCCTGTCCACACCCTGTACTCCAGTGGAATTGCCCTTCCCACTCATGATTGCCTCAGTTCTAGGGTAGTGGACCCCCTCCCCCAGAAGACCAGGTCAAACCTCTGCCCACATTGCATCTCCTGACTCAGGAGTTTTGCAGAGCCTTGATTCCTGCAGCAGTAGCAACAGGTTTCATTTCATAAGCAGACCAGAGCACACCTACTTAAAATGCAGCATATTCAGGCCAGGGACCAAACACTGCCTACAAGCAAAGAGAGTCTACAGACAACTGGCCTGAAGGACAAAGCAAGTGGCCAGAACACAACAGTAGAGTGCACCAAGCACCCATTGGAGCACCAAGCACTCCTTGAAGCGCCAGGCCCTGGGGAACAGGAGGCCCTACACTGCAAGGTACTACAGGACCTCTTCTTCATAAGGCCCTTACCCTCAAGAACACAAGATGTAGTTGACTTCCTTACATACAGAAGCAGGCACAGAGACTTAGACAAAATGAGAAGATAGAAGTTTATTCCAAATGAAAGAAGAGTACTGGGCCATGGCCAGAGACCTAAGTGAAACAGATATAAGTTTTAAATTTTAAGAAACCAAACAACTGGGCATCTGCTTGCACCATCTGCTCATACAGGACTGGAGATGGGAGTGGAATGGGAATGGCAGGGGGGGAAGGGGAGAGACAAAAGTAGGGATGGATAAGAAATGGAGGTAAGAGTGGAATATAGAAAGAATAAGATGGTTAGAAGTCTCAGGACATGGAGAAATGCTGGTCCTGGAGCATTTTGCATAACAAGGAGAATCCTACATACCTACTCAGTAGGCCAGGAACAAAGAAGAGTCCATTGGTATAACAAAATGATTTTACCTTGTTGGTACTATTGAAGATATGTACCTTCAATTTGAAGATTGTATACTCTTTATTTTTTAAAAATTTTTAACAAAATAAATTAATACAATATTGATAAAAAAAAACAAACAAATAAGGGAGAGGAAAAAAAAGAGGGAGAGAGACAAAATAAGAAATAGGCTCTTAACTAAAGAGAACGAACTGATGATTATCAGAGAAGTGCGTGGGGGGATGGGTGAATTAGGTGATGGAGATTAAGGAGTGCACTTGTCTTGCTGAGCCCTGGGTGATGTATAGAATTGTTGAATCACTATGTTGTACACCTGTAACTAATATAATATGGTATGTTATTAACTAGAATTAAAATAAAAACTTAAAAAAAATAATTTTTAGATTATTGGA
Source organism: Mirounga leonina (assembly GCF_011800145.1). Classification (NCBI taxonomy): domain Eukaryota; kingdom Metazoa; phylum Chordata; class Mammalia; order Carnivora; family Phocidae; genus Mirounga; species Mirounga leonina. The sequence goes on from NW_023270642.1 coordinate 4,325,852, forward strand.
GATTTATCATTTTAAAATTTTACATATATTTCATGTTAATCACTTAATGATTTTATCAAAAACAGAAAAATGTATATTTACTAGATATTTGTGTAAATATTTCAATGTTATTGATTTATTTACCAGGATTTCTGTCATTTACATGGGAAGAGAATTCTATGAGTGAACATAGTAACTTCATTATCAGAACTTTTACACAATAATGGACTTCAAAAAAAATTTTTAGAGCAAACTCAAAGCCAATACTTCAGAAAAAAATAATCGTTTTTAATAATTTATGTTATTATGCTTTTTAAGTCTTTATTTTAATTCCAGTTGGTTAACATACAGTGTTATATTAGTTTCAGGTGTACAATATAGTAATTCAACACTTCCAAACAGTATGCTGTGCTTATCATGACAAATGCACTCCTTGATCCCCATCACCTATTTAACCCAGCTCCCACTCCCCTCCCCTCTGGTAACCATATATTTTGTTTTCTATAATTAAGAGTATTTGTTGCTTTGTCTTATCTCTATCTTATTTTTTTCCTTTTGCTTGTTTTTTTGTTGTTCTTAAATTGCACATATGCCTGAAATCATATGGTATTTGTCTTTATCTGACTTATTTCACTTAGCATTATACTCTAGCTCAATCCACAACATTGCAAATGGCAAGGTTTCATTCTTTTTTATGGCTGAATAAAATTCCATTGTATATATATACACTTCTTGCTTATTCATCAATCGATAGATAAGGGCTGTTTCCATAATTTGGCTGTTGTAAATAATGCTGCAATAAATGTAGAGATGCGTATATTCCTTTGAATTAGTGTTCTTGTATTCTTTGGGTAAATACCCAGTAGTAAGATTTCTGGATCATAAAGTAGTTCTATTTTTAAATTTTGAGGAACCTCCAAACTATCTTCCAGAGGGGCTGCACCAGTTGGCATTTCCACCAACAATATAAAAGGGTTTCTTTTCCTCCAAATCCTCTCTAACACATGTTATGTCTTGTGTTGTTGATTTTACCTATTCTGACAAGTGTGAGGTGATATCTATCACCTTGTAGTTTTGATTTGCATTGCCCTGTTGATGTGTGATGTTGCACATCTTTTTATGTGTCTCTTGCCATTTGCATATCTTATTTGGAGAAAAATGTCTGCTTATGTCTTCCGCCCACTTTTAATTGGATTATTTGGTTTTTAGGATGTTGAGTTGTATCAGTTCTTTATATATTTTGGATACTAACCCTTTATCAGATATGTCATTTGCAAAAATTTTCTCCCATTCTATAGGTGGCCTGTTAGTTTTGCTGTTTCCCCCACCATACTGAAGCTTTTTATTTTGATGTAGTCCTAATAGTTCATTTTTGCTTTTCTTTCCTTTGCCTCAGGAGACCTATCTAGATAAAAGTTGCTATGACCAATGTCACAGAAATTATTGCTCTCTTTTAAGATTTTTATGATTTCAGTCTCACAGTTAGGTATTTAATCCATTTTGAATTTATTTGTGTATGATGTAAGAAAGTAGTCCAGTTTCATTCTTTTGCATTGCTATCCAGTTTTCCCAACACCATTTGTTGAAGAGTATGTCTTTTGTCCATTTAATATTCTATCCTGATTTGTCAAAGATTAATTGACCACATAGTTGTGGGTTTATTCCTCAACTTTCTATTCTGTTCCATTGATCTATGTGTCTATTTTGTGCCAGTTATATTACAACGTTGTAATATATTTTTAATATATTACAACGTTGTAATATAACTTGAAGTCTGCAATTGTGATGCCTCCAACTTTGATTTTCTTTTTTAAGATTGCATTGGCTATTTGGGGTCTTTTGTGGTTCCATACAAAATTTAGTATTGTTTGTTCTGAAAAATACTGTGGATATTTTGATAGGGATTGCATTAAATGTGTAGATTGTTTTAGGTAGTAGAGACATTTTAAAAAAAATTTTTCTTCCAATCCATGAGCATGGAATGTCTTTCCATTTCTTTGTGTCATCTTCAATTTCTTTAATCAGTGTTTTATGGTTTTCAGAGTACAGGTCTTTCACCTCTTTGGTTAGGTTTATTCCTCTTTGGTTAGGTTTTCTCATTTTCTCTTTCTGCTGCTTCATTATTGGTGTATAGAAATGCAACAGACTTCTGTAAATTGATTTTGTATCCTATAAATTTACTGAATTTGCTTCTCAGTTTTAGTAGTTTTTGGTAGAATCTTTTGGGTTTCTATATAGAGTATCATGTCATCTGCAAGTAGTGGAAATTTTACTTCTTCCTTGCTGATTTGGGTGCCTATTATTTCTTTTTGTTGTCTGATTGGTGGGGCTAGGATTTCCAGGACTATGTTGAATAAAAGTGATGAGAATGGACATTCTTGTCTTCTTCCTGACCTTAGGGGAAAAGGTCTCAGTTTTTCTCCATTGAGGATGATATTTGCTATGGGTTTTTGATAGATTGTCTTTATTTTGTTGTATGTTCCCTTTAAACTTAATTTGTTGAGGGCTTTTATTATGAGCAGATGTTGTACTTTGTCAAATGCTTTTTCTGCATCTATTGAAATGATCATATGGTTCTTAACCTTTCTTTTATTAATGGGATGTATCACACTGATTGATTTGCAAATGTTGAATCACTCTTGCAAGGCAGGAATAAATCCCACTTGGTAGTGGTGAATGATTTTTTAATGTATTGTGGATTCAGCTTGTTAGTATTTTGTTTAGGATTTTTGCATCTATGTTTATCAGGGATATTGACCTGTAGTTTTCTCTTTTTTAGTGGTGTGTTTATCTGGTTTTTGTATTAAGCTAATGGTGAGTTCATAGGATTAATTTGAATGTTTTCCTTCCTTTTCTATCTTTTGGAATAGTTTGAGAAGAATAGGTATTAATTCTTCTTTAAATGTCTGCTAGAATTTGTTTTTGAAGCCATCTGGTCCTGGACTTTTGTTTGTTGGGAGATTTTTGATTACTGATTCAATTTCTTTACTGGTTGTTGGTCTGTTTGAATTTTCTATTTCTTCCTGTTTCAGTTTTAGTAGTTTATATGTTTCTAGGAATTTATTCATTTCTTTTAGGTTGTCCAATTTTTTGGCATATAGTTTTTCATAATAAATCTCTTATGATTATTGTTTTTGTGTGGTGTTAGTTATTTCTCCTTTCTTATCTGTGATTTTATTTATTTATTTGAGTCTTAGCTCTCCTTTTTGCTTCATTAGTCCGGTCAGAGGTTTATTAATCTTATTTTTTTTTTTTTCAGTGAGCCACCTCGTGGTTTCATTGATTTGTTTTTTTGGGTTGGTTTGTTTGTCTGTCTGTTTTTTAGATTCTGTATCATTTATTTCTTCTCTAATCTTTATTATTTCCTTCCTTCTGCTGTTTTTAGGTTTTGTTTGTTGTTCTTTTCCTAGCTCCATTACGTGCAAGTTTAGGTAGTTTATCTGAGATTTCTCTGGCTTCTTGAGTTAGACTTGTACTGCTATAAACTTCCCTCTTAGAACCACCTTTGCAGCATCTCAGAGGCTTTGGATCATTTGTTTTCATTTTCATTTGTTTCCATGTACTTTGTTATTTCTTCCTTCATAGGGGTTTTGGTTGACCCATTCATTGTTTAGTAACATGTTCTTTAACCTCCATGTATTTGTGATATTTCTAGATTTTTTTCTTATGTTGACTTCCAGTTTCATAGTGTTGGGGTCAGAAAATGTACTTGGTATGATTTGGTCCTCCTGAATTTGCTTACCACTTTTGTTTTTGTTTTATTGCTTTTCCTTTTTTATTTTTTATTCTCTCACTCATGGTCTTTACTTCCACTCAGATTCCCCTTTAACATTCCTTTTTTTTTTTTAAATATTATGTTAATCACCATACATTACATCATTAGTTTTTGATGTAGTGTTCCATGATTCATTGTTTGCGTATAACACCCAGTGCTCCATTCAGTACATACCCTCTTTAATACCCATCACCAGGCTAACCTATCCTCCCTCCCCCCTCCCCTCTAGAACCTTCAGTTTGTTTCTCAGAGTTTATAGTCTCTCATGGTTCACCTCCATCTCCGATTTCCCCCTTTAACATTTCTTGTTAAATGGTCTTGATATCCTTTAGTTTTGTTTGTCTGGGAAACTCTTTGTCTCTCCTTGTAGTCCAAATGATAGCCTTGATGGATAGAGTATTCTTGGTTGCAGGTGTTTTCCTTACTGAACTTCACACATCATACCACTGTCTTCTGGTCTGCAAAGTTTCTGCTAAAAAAAATCAGCTGATAGCCTTATGGGGTTTCCCCTATATATAACTGTCTTCTTTTGTCTTGCTGCTTTACAAAATTTTTCTTTATCACTCCATTTGGCCATTGTCTTTACAATATGTCTTGGTGTGGATCTGCTTTTGTTGATTTTGGGGGGAGTTCTCTGTGCCTCCTGCATCTGGATATTTGTTTCCTTCCCCAGATTTGGGACATTTCAGCTATTATCTCTTCAAATAAATATTCTTCCTCCTTTTCTCTCTCTTCTTCTGGGATTCCTATAATAGGAATGTTATTACATTTGATGGAGTCACTGAGTTCCCTGAGTTTATTCTCATTTTGCACAATTTTTTCTCTTTTTTCAGCTTGATTATTTTCCATTACTCTGTCTTGTAGATCACTAACACATTCCTTTGCCTCTTCCATCCTGCTGTTCATTCCATCAAGCATGTTTCTCATTTTGTTTATTGTGCCCTTTATCTCTGCTATGTTATTCCTTATCTCTGTGTTTTTTGTTTGTTTGGTTGGTTGGTTGTTGTTGTTGTTGTTTTAATTTTTAAATTTTATTTTATTATGTTATGTCACCATACAATACATCGTTAGTTTTTGATGTAGTGATCCATGATTCATTGTTTTTGTATAACACCCAGTGCTCCATGAAGTACTTGCCCTCCTTAATACCCATCACCAGGCTAACCCATACCCCCACCCCCTCCCCTCTAAAACCCTCAGATTGTTTCTCAGGGTCCATAGTCTCTCATGGTTCATCTCTCCCTCTGATTCCCCCCACCTTCATTTTTCCCTCCCTTATTTCTGTGTTAAGGGTCTCACTCATATCTTCCTTTGTTTTCTCAAGTCCAGTGAGTATCCTTATGATCATTTCTTTAAATTCTCTATTAGGCATGTTACTTATATCTGTTTCACTTTGATCTCTGGCTGTGGCCTTGTCTTATTCTTTCATTTGAGGTAAATTTCCATCTTCTCATTTTTTTCTGCCTCTCTGTGTCTGTTCCTGTGTTTTAAGAAAGTCAGCTATGTCTACTGCTCTTGAAAATAGTGACTTCATGAAGAAGAGGTCCCGGAGTGCCCTGCAGTGCAGTTTCCCCTGTTCACCAGAACATGGCACTTCAGAAGAGTATTCTATATGTGTTGCTTATACCCTGCTATTGTGTCTGAGTCACTTTATCTTTCAGTGCAGTTGTCTGCCCTCTCTCTGCCTATTGTGGGCTATGCTCACTCTGAGATGTTAATGGAACCCAGGCAGGTCAGCTTTGAGTGGCATGCCCATGGAGGAAATTGGGAGTAGGGTGGTGGTGTTAACAAAATTTGTGCTGGGCTACCAATCCTATGCCAGATCCCCTAAAGCACTGCAGCACCTAGGGCCTTCATGTCAGTGTGGCCCAAGTTCAGGGCTGGGTGCAGTGCATGTTTGAGCCTGGGGTGGCAGATGGGCACAGTGTGTGGCACCACACCCACTGGCAGCTGGGTGTGGTACATGAAGGCACCTAGGGGTGCATGGCTGTACAGGCTTGCAGCTGGGCAGGCATGTGATGATGGCTGGAGAAGCATACCTGGGTGTGGCAGGGTGAATGGCATAGTGTAGTGGCAACAGTGCACCTGAGGGCTGAATGGTACACATACAAAGCTTTAATAAAATCTGCCCTGAGCCCAGGGCCAAGGCTAGCAAGCTTGAAGTGGGCAAGTACTCAAAAGGACTCTTGAGCACGACACACTGGTAGCCTGTTAGGCATCCAGTGTCTGTGCACCCCACCTCCTGCAGGTGTGTCTGTGTTTATGATGGGGGTTGGGGAGGGAAATGGAACCTGCCAAATTTGTCTCCCATTTGCCCTGTGCTGTTGTGTAAACTGCCATTTTCATGTTGCCTCTTTAGGCAGGCTACTCTCTCTTCAAGGGCAGAGTCCCAGCTATCATTCACCCTTCAGGCTTGTAGAGTGCTGAATCCGCTGACTTTTAAAATTCCAGTTTCCAAGTCCCACTGGTTTTACAATCTTATGGAATTTAGCCCTTCTGATTTTTTTTTTAAAGATTTTATTTATTTATTTGAGAGAGAGAATGAGAGACAGAGAGCACAAGAGGGAAGAGGGTCAGACGGAGAAGCAGACCCCCTACTGAGCAGGGAGCCTGATGCGGGACTCGATCCCGGGACTCCAGGATCATGACCTGAGCTGAAGGCAGTCACTTAACCAACTGAGCCACCCAGGCACCCGCCCTTCTGATTTTTAAAGCCAAATATTATGGGGATTAGTCTCCTTGTATGAACTCCCTGGTGGGAGGGCTCATTTCTCTGCCCTCTCTGTGTGCACAGATCCCTCCCTTCTGCAGGCAGCCTCCCTCTGCTTTTCTGACCTTCCTAATCTTTCAGAGGCAACTTCTCTGATATTTAGTTGTGGAGTTTGTTGTGCCAGGCTTTGGATCCCTCTCCTATTTATTGACTTGGATATGGACTGATATCTGATTGAAAACATGGGACAGATGAGCTCAGGGTGCTTCTACTCCCCCATCCTTCCTTAAGTTACTATTTTTTTAATCATTAAGTCTTGTGAGTTAAGATATTTTTAGACTTATAATTCAAAGATAATAATTAGCATGCATTTATCCTTATATTCAGTATCTATCCATCCCTATTTCATCTACAGTCTCTGAATCCTCATGACAAAGCTGATCTTCCATTTGTTCACTCATGTTTATTTATAGATCAGACAGTACAAATTCATATAAATTCACAATTTTCTTTTAAAGATATTGAATAACTCTTCCTGACATTTCATCTAAACAATTTACCATATCGTATTCTTCATGAGAGATAAAGACTTTCTCAATATAGTCATATTGATGTCAGCAACAGATTCTATACTTAATGTAGTATCTTAAGGAAACTAGCCCTGATTTTGTAAACTGTCTCTTTTAGAAGGTTTAAGGATTAATTTCTTTGGTTTCTTTAATTACTCATTTCAAATTTCTCATGGCTGTTTATTATTTGAATCCTAAATATCAGCCCAAGACTCTCATGAGGTTCCTATTGTGTTTTTGTTTTAATTTTATATCTTTATTTCAATAAAAAGAGTCATACACCTTGTATATGCACAAAGAAGCCTGTTTGTGCATTCACATCTTTTTTTTTTTTTAATGGTTCTCAGATGAGGTCTCCAAGGATAGTTTTAGCTGGAATTGGAAGGATTCAGATGAAAGAAACATTTCATTTTCAACGTGTCTTGGGATGTATATGTCTGTGTGAGTGTGTGTAATTTAGTGCTAGAATTTAAGGGGAATCCTTACTATTGTTGCTTTCTCTCCATTTATGTCTCATCTCCTATACTCAATAAAGATTCTTTTGAATTTTATGTTAATTTTTGTTCATCTGGGATCACACAATGTTACTTTTTTTTATTATGTTAGTCACCATACAGTACTTCATTAGTTTTGGATGTAGTGTTCCATGATTCATTGTTTGCATATAATACCCAGTGCTCATTGCAATATGTGTCCTCCTTAATACACATTACTGGGTTAACCCATCCCGCCACCCCTTTCCCCTCTGAAATGCTCAAGTTGTTTCCCACAGTCGATAGTCTCTCATGATTCCTCTTCCCCTCTGACTCCCCCCCTTCAGTTTTCCCTTCCTTCCTTTAATGTCCTCTGTGCTATTGCTTATGTGCCACATATAAGTGAAACCATATAATAATTGTCTTTCTCTGCTTGACTTATTTCACTTAGCATAATCCCCTCCAGTTACATCCATGTCAGTGCAAATGGTGGGTATTGATCCTTTCTGATGGCTGAATAATATTCCATTGTTTATATGAACCACATCTTCTTTATCCATTCTTCTGTTGAAGGGCATCTCGGCTCTTTCCATAGTTTGGCTATTGCAGACATTGCTGCTATGAACATTGGGTGCATGTGCCACTTCTTTTCAGTACATCTGTGTCTTTGGGGTAAATACCTAGTAGTGCAATTGCTGGGTCACAGGGTAGCCCTATTTTTAACTTTTTGAGGAACATCTATACTGTTTTCAAAGTGGCTGCACCAGCTTGCATTCCTACTGACACTGTAGGAGGTTTCCCCTTTCTCCAAATCCTCACCAACATTTGTTGTTTCCTCCCTTGTTAGTTCTTGCCATTCTAACTGGTGTAAGGTGGTATCTCAATGTGATTTTGATTTGAATTTCCCCAATGGCTAATAATATTGAGCATTTTTTCATGTGTCTGTTAGCCAGACATATGTCTTTGGAGAAGTGTCTGTTCATATCTTCTGCCCATTATTGACCTGATTATTTGTTTTTTGCTGTTGATTTTGAGAAGTTCTTTATAGATCTTGGACACCAGCCCTTTATCTGTAATGTCATTTGCAAATGTCTTCTCCCATTCTGTGGGTTGCCTCTTTGTTTTGTTGACTTTTTCCTTTGCTGTGCAGAAACTTTTTATCTTGATGAAGTCTGGAAAGTTCATTTTTACTTTTGTTTCCCATGCCTTTGGAGACGAGTCTTGAAAGAAGTTGCTATGGCCAATGTCAAAGGGGTTACTGCCTATGCTCTCTAGGATTTTGATGGATTCTTGTCTCACATTGAGGTCTTTCATCCATTTTGAGTTTATCTTTGTGTATGGTGTAAGAGAATGGTCGAGTTTCATCTTTCTGTATATAGCTGTCCAATTTTCCCAGCACCATTTATTGAAGAGACTGTCTTTTTTCCATTGGATATTTTTTCCTGATTTGTCAAAGATCAGTTGACCATAGCATTGAGGTCCATTTCTCGGCTCTCTATTCTGTTCCTTTCATCTGTGTGTCTGTTTTTGTGCCAATACCATGCTATCTTGGTGATAACTGCTTTGTAATATAGCTTGAAATCAGGCAACATGATGCCCCCAGCTTTGTTTTTCTCTTTCAGCATAACCTTGGAGATTCAGGGTCTTTCTGGTTCCATACAAATTTTAGGATTGTTTGCTCCAGCTCTTTGAAAAATGCCATTGTTATATTGATTGGGATGGCATTGAAAGTATGGATTTCTCTGCGCAGCATAGACATTTTACCAATGTTTATTCTTCTGATCCATGAGCATGGAATATTTTTCCAACTTTTCCTGTCTTCTTCAATTTCTTTCATAAGTGTTCTGTAGTTTCTAGAATATAGATCCTTTACCTCTTTGGTTAGGTTTGTTCCTAGGTATCTTATGGTTTTTGGTGCTATTGTAATTGATTCCCTAATTTGTCTTTCTACAGTTACATTGTTAGTGTATAGAAAAGCAACTGATTTCTGTGCATTGATTTTGTATCTTGCCATGTTCCTGAATTGCTGTATGAGTTCTAGCAATTATGGGGTGGAGTCTTTTGGGTTTTCCACATAAAGTATCATGTCATCTATGAAGAGAGAGAGTTTGACTTCTTCTTTGTCAATTTTAATGCCTTTTATTTCTTTCTGTTGTCTGATTGTTGATGCTGGGACTTCTAGTACTATGTTGAACAATAGTGGTAAGAGTGGGCATCCTTGTCATGTATCTCAATATCATGAGAATGATATTCACTGTGGGCTTTTCATAGATGGTTTTTATGAAATTGAGTAATGTTCCCTCTATCCCTACACTCGGAAGAGTTTTAATCAGGAAAGGAGGCTGTGTTTTGTCAAAACTTTTTTTCTGCATCAATTAAGAGGATCTAGGGTTCTTGTCTCTTCTTTTATTAATGTGTTCTATCACACTGATTGATTTGCAAATATTGAACCATGCTTGCACCCCAGAAATGAATTCCACCTGGTTGTGATGGATAATCCTTTTAATGTACCATTGGATCCTATTAGCTAGGATCTTGTTGAGAATTTTGGCATGCATATTCATCAAGGATATTGTTCTGTACTTCTCCTCTTTAATGGGGTCTTTGCCTGGTTTGGGGATCAAAGTAATGCTGGCCTCATAGAAGAAGTTTGGAAGTTTCCTTCTGTTTCTACTTTTTGAAATTGCTTCAGAAGAATAGGTATTATTTCTTCTTTGAATGGTAGAATTCCCCTAGGAATCCATCACGCCCTGGACTCTTGTTTTTTGGGAGGTTTTTTATATTGCTTCAAATTCATTACTGGTTATTTTTCTATGCAGATTGTCAATTTCTTCCTCTTTCAGTCTTGGTAGTTTATAGGTTTCCTGGAAGGTATCTATTTCTTCTAGGTTGCTTAATTTGTTGGCATATAGTTGCTGGTAATAATTTCTAATAACTGTATTTCTTGGTGTTAGTTCTGATCTCCCCCCTTTCATTCATAATTTTATTAACTTGGGTCCTTTCTCTTCTTTTGGATAGGTCTGGCCAGAGGTTTATTGATCTTATTAATTCTTTCAGTGAACCAGCTTCTAGTTTTGTTGATCTGCTCTACTGTATTTATGGTTTCTAATTCTTTGATCTTTGCACTTATTTTTATTATTTCTCTTCTCCTGCTTGGTTTAGGTTTTATTTGTTATTTCTCCAGTTCCTTAAGTTGTAGAGTTAGCTTGTGCATTTGGGATTTTTCTATTTTTTGAATGAGGCTTGGATGGCTATGTATTTCCCCCCTTAGGACTGCCTTTGCAGCATCCCATAGGTTTTGGACTGATTTTTGTTCTCATTGGTTTCCATGAATGTTTGAGTTCTTCTTTAATTTCCTGGTTGATCCAGTCATTCTTTAGCAGGATGGTCTTTAGCTTCCAATTGTTTGAATTCCTTCCAAATTTTTCCTTGTGATTGAATTCCAGTTTCAAAGCATTGTGGTCTGATAATATGCAGGGAATAATCTCAGTCTTTTGGTATTGTTTGAGACCTGATTTGTGACCTAGTATGTGGTCTATTTTGGAGAAAGTTCCATGTGCATTTGAGAAGAATGAGTATTCTGTTGTTTTAGGGTGGAATGTTCTGTATATATCTATGAAGTCCTTCTGGTCCAGTGTGTCATTCATAGCTCTTGTTTCTTTTTTGATTTTCTGCTTAGATGATCTATTTCTGAGAGTGGAGTGTTGAGATTTCCTACTATTGAAGTAATTATCAATATGTTTCTTTATTTTGGTTAACAGTTGGCATATGTAGTTGGCTGCTCCCATGTTGGTGGCATAGATATTTACAATTGTTAGATTTTCTTGTAGGATAGACCCTTTAAGAATGATATAGTCTCCTTCTGTATCTCTTACTACTGTCTTTAGCTTCAAGTCTAATTTGTCTGATATGAGAATTGTTACCCCAGCTTTCTTTTGAGGTCCGTTGGCATGAAAAATAGTTCTCTATCCCCTCACTCTCAGCCTGGATGTATCTTTAGGTTCAAAATGAGTCTCTTGTAGATAACATATGGATACATCATGTCTTTTTATCCAATATGCAACCACATGCCATTTCATGGGAACATTTAGGCCATTCACATTGAGAGTGATTATTGAAAGATGAGTTTATTGTCATCATGTTGCCTGTGAAGTCCTTGCTTGTATAGATTGTCTCTGTAAATTTCTGGTCTTTCTTCTTTTATAGAATCCCCCTTAATATTTCTTGCAGGGCAGGCTTGGCGGTCACATATTCTTTCATTTTCTGCTGGTCTTGGAAGCGCCTTGTCTCTCCATCCATTCTGAATGACAGTCTTGCTGGATAAAGTATCCTTGGCTGCATGTTCTTCTCATTTAGTATCCTGAATACGTCTTGCCAGCCCTTTCTGGCTTGCCAGGTCTCTATGGACAAGTCTAATGTTATTCTGATGTTCCTCTCTCTGTACGTAAGAAATCTCTTCCCATTTGCCACTTTCAGAGTTGTTTCCTTGGATCTAATAATTGCAAATTGTACTATTATTATATCGGGGCGTCAGTCTGTTCTCATTAATCTTGGGAAGGGTCTACTTTGCCTCTTGGACACAAATACTTGTTTCCTTCCCCAGATTAGGAAAGTTCTCAGCTACAACTTGCTCAAATATATCTTCTAGACCTCTCTTTCTCTCCATCCTCTCAGGGATCCCAATAACTCTGACATTGGAAAATTTCATGGTGACATTAATCTCTCTCAGTCTGATCTCTTGGGCTTTAATCTGTTTTACGCAGCTTCCTCAGTTTCCTTCTTTTCTATCAGTTTATCTTCTAGCTCACTAATTTGTTCTTCTGCCTCGTTTACCCTGGCAGTCAGATCATCCAGTTTAGACTGCATTTCATTCCTAGCATTTTTAAGTTCGGCCTGATTTGATCTCATTTCTGCCCTTAGAGATTCTATATTGTCTCTAATGTTTTTCTCAAGCCTAGATATCAACTTCATAATTGTTACTCTGAAGTCTATTTCTGACACCCTGCTAATATCCATATCCACTAGATCTGTGGCTGAAGCCACAGTCTCTGAATCTTTCCTTTGTTGGGGATTCCTCCTCCTAGTCATTCTGTTGGGGGGTGGGTGAGGGAATGTACAGAGTCCAAATATTAACCATGACCCACGCAAGATGTACCTGTTTTATAGGGATCTTGGGGTTGTTGTCCTCTTGTTCTTCCAGCCTGTCTTTCAGTGGGAGGGGCCTGCCACACTATTACTCAGGTGACCCTGCTTGAGCAGAGTTGCCCTGCCCCCTGTGGTGGGGGGGGGTGGGCTCAGTGAAAACCTGTTTTTTGGGCTTTTGTTCTCTGGTGGCTTTCCCTGGTGGCTTTCCATGTCTCTTCAGAGAGTCAGAACAGAAGTGACCACATCCAAACCTCTGTCAGAACAGAGAGATCACAGTCTGCTCTTCACTGAGCTCTCCAGGACACACAGTCTCTGTTTCTGTCTGTGCTGCTAAAAACCACCGACTGCCTGGTTGTGAGCCCAACAGCAACACTTCCAGAGGTGGATTCCAGGGCCGGGCATGTCTGCCCTTTGTGCTTCTAAAACCGTGAGCTGTCCCTGGTTTGCATGCATGCACCTACAGCTCCTGGATCTTGTCAGGGGGCTGGAATAAAGCCTTTTTCCCGCCACTACTGGTCTGCAAGTTTGTGCCCGGTCCCCAGCACAGGGTGCTTTTGCACTCCAGTGTTATATCACCTTCCCAGCATTAGCTTATGGTGGCTCCCTCCTCCTTCTGAGTCATGGCTCCATGCTTCATGCTTCAAGACCACCAGAGATATTCTGTTCTAGAGACCCAGATATATATTCTTACATCTTGGGCTAATTTCATGGGTGTTCAGAATGGTTTGGTAGATATCCAGCTAAATTCAGGGGACTGGTTGAAATAGGGTCCCCTACTCCTCTGCCATCTTTCACCCTCCAAGGATCATAGAATCTTAGAGCTAGAAAGAACTTCAGTAAGTACAGTATAATAATTAATAATGAGATCTCTATAATCAGCTTAAATTTATTTTCCTCACTTTCCAGTTATATGACCTTATGCAGTTACATAAATTTATGTGTTTATTTTTCTCATTTATAAAATGGAAAACTGATGGTGACTATATCTGAGATTAAATTGTGGTATGGGTAAATAAATTAATTTGTGTAATAACCATAAATCAATGTTTGGGGCACAATTTTCTCTCTCTGTCTCTCTCTATCTTTCTCTGTCTCTGTCTTTCTGTTTCTCTATCCATATATATATAATCTTCAGTCATTTTAAGAATTTATATATCATACCTATCTTCATTTCTAACACTAATTAATATTTGATTGTAGATTCCTATAATAATCATTTGTGTATATAAAGTTTGTATAATTTACAAAACATTTTACATATCCTATCATATTCTATATGATGAAGAATTTTGAGAAATCTGTGGACATATGGTATTTATTCTTTATGGTAATCACATAAACATTCTATTAAATCACCACACTTTATATAACTTGACTATATCACTAAATCTAGAGTTTTTAAATAAAGTTAACCTGTATCCTAATAGTAACTAATAGCAATGATATTGTGACAGAATTCAATATGATTTAAATATTTTACATAAAAATCACAAAAACATATATTTTCTATTAAAACATTAACAGTTTCTGAATCTTGTTGTATTGCTCCAACTACACAAAATAGAATTTTAAAATACAGTAAAAATATTGCATATATTTTTTAATGCATTGAAGACATTTGGATACAAAAAGTCTAAAGGAAATAGGTTCTAAGAAGAAAAAAGTCCTTCCAAGCGGTCAGAAATTTGGGGTAGCTGGAAGTGTCACCAAGTCTGAGCCTGTGCTGAAGGAACAGGCCTTCCATGGGTAGACAAAATTTACTTCTCTTGAGAGACCATTCATGGGCTTGGAATTTGTAGAATCCCTATACACAGACTTAGGACAACTTGTCTTCTTACTGGTTGTCCACAAAAAATAGAAATGTAAGTTAAAAAAAAAAGTTATTGTGTCTTTAAAGCAATTGGTAATAGCAATGTATTGAAGGATTTATAATATATGTAAGGGGTGGAGCAAGATGGTGGAGGAGTAGGAGACCTGGATTTCATCTGGTCTCAGAAATTCAGCTGGATAGGGATCAAACCATTCTGAACACCTACAAACTCAACAGGAGATTGAAGAAAAGAATAGCAACAACTCTCTGAACAGAAAAGCGACCACTTTCTTGAAGGTAGGACATGCAGAGAAGTGAATGCAAGGCGATATTCAGGAGGATAGACGGCGGGTCAGGGGGTCTCTGTCTGCCGCTTCTGGCAAGTGATAGAGCAGCAGAGCACAAAATCGGAACTTTTAGAAGTTGGCTTTGCTGACGGATGTTGCTCCAGTGTCTAAGTAGGGGGTGGAAACCTCACAGGACAGTGTGGCCTCAGGACCCTCGGGGTCACAGAAAGACTGGGGGTGCCTGGGTGTGGCAGAGGTCCCAGGTATCAGAGGTATCGGAGTGTGGAAGCTGGCTGCAGAGACGGAGCCGAGGCATGGGGTCTCAGCTCGGGGTTGCCATAAACCGTGATCCAGAGCAGTCAGGCCACTACTCTTCCAGCAGGGACCCAACAAGCGGCAGATCCAGGGAGACTCCCCTTCCTCCCCCAGGAGGAGCTGTCCGGGAGTGCACCACAAGGATCTGCTGGGTTTAGAGACTCCACACCAGGTCAGGTGCCAGAGACAGAAATGCTCAGTCACAGGCTGGGTGAGCATGAAGTGCAGCTGGAGACCGGGGAGACAGGAGTGACTGACTGCTTTTCTCTGGGGATGCACTAAGGAGCAGAACCTCAAGTTCTCAGCTCTTCTGGGGCAGAGATTGGGAGGCTGCCATTTTCACTCTCATCCTCCAAAGCTGTACGGAAAGCTTGCAGGGAACAAAAGCTCCCGAGAGCAAACTGGGCAGATTACTTAGCCCAGACCAGCAAGGGCAGGGCAATTCCACTTCCCACAAAGACAATTGGGAACCATGGCAATAGGCCCCTCCCCCAGAAGATCAGCAAAAACTGCCAGCCAAGACCAAGTTTACCGATCAATGAGAACAACAGAACTCCAGCACTAGGGGAATACTGCAAATAGAATTCATGGCTTTTTCCCCATGATTCTTTAGTCTTTCAAAGTTAATTTTTTTAAGTATCTTCCTTTTTTAATTTTTCTTTTTCCCTTTTCAACCAACATCTTATCAATCCCTTTTTTAAAAAAAACTTTTTTATTTTTCATTTTTAGAGTCATACTCTATCCCTTCATAATAGTAACCCTTATTTTTGGTGTATATATATATATAAGTTGTTCTCTCTTTAAAATTTTGAGATAGTTTCTTCTAACAGATCAAAATATCCCTAAATCTCTAGTGTATGGCTTTGTTTTAGTCTCCTGCCTGATCACATTCTCTCCCTTTTTTTCTTTTTTTTTAAATCCTCTTCTTTCTTTTTTCAAACAACTTCTTATCAATTCTTTTTATAAAATTTTTTATAATTTTCATCTTTACATTCTTATTCCATCCCTTCATCGTATCAACCCTTATTTTTGTACATATATAAGTTTTTCTTTCTTTAAAATTTTGGGAGACACTTTTTTCTAACAGACCAAATACACCCAAAATCTAGTGTGTGCAACTGATCTATGTACCAGCCTGATCATATTTGATCATATTCTTGGTTTTTTTTGTTTTCTATTGTTCTGTTTTTGTTTGTTATGATCTTTTTTTTCTTTCTTTCTTTCTTTTTCTTTTTTCTCTCTTTCCCTTTCTTTTCTCCCAGTTTCAGGTCTTTTCTGATTTGTTTAGAGTATATTTTCTGCGGACATTGTTACCCTGTTAGCATTTTGTTCTCTCATTCATCTATTCTCCTCTGGACAAAATGACAAGATGGAAAAAATCACCTCAACAAAAAGAATAAGAGGCAGTACCGACTGACAGAGACCTACTCAATATGGACATTAATACGATGTCAGAACTAGAATTCAGAATGATGATTTTAAAAATACTAGCTGGGCTTGAAAAAAACAGGGAAGTTATTAGAGAAACCATTTCTGGAGAAATAAAAGAACGAAAATCTAACCAAGTTGAAATCAAAAAGGCTATTAATGAGGTGCAATCAAAAATGGGGGCGCTAACTGCTAGGATAAATAAGGCAGAAGAGAGAATTAGTGATCGAGAAGACAAAATGATGGAAAATAAAGAAGCTGAGAAAAAGAGAGAGAAACAACTACTGGACCACGAGGGCAGAACTTGAGAGATAAATGATATCATAAGATGAAACAACATTAGAATAATTGGGATCCCAGAAGGAGAAGAAAGAGAGAGAGTGGCAGAAGGTATATTGGAGCAAATTGTAGCAGAGAACTTCCCTAATTGGGGAAGGAAACAAGCATCAAAATCTAGGAGGCACAGAGAACCACTCTCAAAATCAATAAAGATAGGTCAACACCCCAACATCTAATAGTAAAACTTACAAGTCTCAGAGACAAAGAGAAAATCCTGAGTGCAGCTCAGGAGAAGAGATATGTAACCTACAAGGTAGAAACATTAGATTGACAACAGACCTATCCACAGAGACCTGGCAGGCTAGAAAGGACTGGCATGATATATCCAGAGCACTAAATGAGAAAAATATGCAGTCAAGAATACTATATCCAGCTAGGCTGTCATTGAAAATAGAAGGAGAGATAAAAAGCTTCCAGGACAAACAAAAACAAAAGGAATTTGCAAACACGAAACCAGCCCTACAAGAAATACTGAAAGGAGTCCTCTAAGCAAAGAGACAGCCTAAAAGCAACATAGACCAGAAAGGAACACAAACAATATACAGTAACAGTCACCTTACAGGCAATACAGTGGCACTAAATTCATATCTATATCCTACTTAAAGGGTCTATCCAACAAGAAGATCTAACAATTGTAAATATCTATGCCCCTAACATGGGAGCAGCCACTTATATAAGCCAATTAATAACAAAAGCAAAGAAACACATCGACAGCAATACAATAATAGTGGGGGGCTTTAACACCCCCCTCACTGAAATGGACAGATCGTCTAAGCAAAAGATCAGCAAGGAAATAAAGACTTAAATGACACACTGGACCTAATGGACTTCACAGATATATTCAGAACATTCCATCCCAAAGCAACAGAATACACATTCTTCTCAAGTGCCCATGGAATGTTCTCCTGAATAGATCACATCCTAGGTCACAAATCAGGTCTCAACCAGTACCAAAAGATTGGGATCATTCCTGCATCTTTTCAGACCACAACGCTTTGAAACTGGAACTCAATCACAAGAGGAAAGTTGGAAAGAACTCAAATACATGGAGGCTAAAGAGCATCCTACTAAAGAATGAATGAGTCAACCAGGAAATTAAAGAAGAATTAAAAACATTCATGGAAACACATGAAAATGAAAACACAACTGTTCAAAATCTTTGGGATACAGGAAAGGCAGTCCTAAGAGGAAAGTATATAGCAATACAAGCCTTTCTCAAGAAATAAGAAAAATCTCAAATACACAACCTAACCCTACACCTAAAGTAGCTGGAGAGAGAACAGCAAATAAAGCCTAAACCCAGCAGGAGAAGAGAAATAATAAAGATCAGAGCAGAAACCAAAGAAATAGAAACCAAAAGAACAGTAGAACAGATCAACGAAACTAGGAGCTGGTTCTTTGAAAGAATTAACAAGATTGATCAACCCCTGGCCAGACTTATCAAAAAGAAAAGAGAAAGGACCCAAATAAATAAAATCATGAATGAAAGAGGAGAGATCATAACCAACACCAAAGAAATACAAACAATTATAAGAACATATTATAAGCAATCTATGCCAGCAAATTAGATAACCTGGAAGAAATGGATGCATTCCTAGAGATGTTTCAACTACCAAAACTGAACCAGGAAGAAATAGAAAACCTGAACAGACCTATAACCACTAAGGAAATTGAAGCAGTCATCAAAAATCTCCCAACAAACAAGAGCCCAGGGCCAGATGGCTTCCCAGGGGAATTCTACCAAACATTTAAAGAAGAAATAATACCTATTCTACTGAAGCTGCTCAAAAGATAGAAACAGAACTAAAACTTCCAAACTCCTTCTATGAAGCCAGCATTACCCTGTTCCCAAAACCAGACAAAGACCCCGTGAAAAAGGAGAATTACAGAACAACATCCCTGATGAACATGGATGCCAAAATACGCAACAAGATCCTAGTTAATAGGATCCAACAGTACATTAAAAAGATTATTCACCAGGACCAGGTGGGATTTATTCCTGAGATGCAAGAGTGGTTCAACATTCATAAATCAATCAACATGATACATCAGATTAATAAAAGAAAGGACAATAACCATATGATCCTCTTAATTGATGAATAAAAAGCATTTGAAAAAAAAACAACATCTGCTCCTGATTAAAACTCTTCAGAGTATAGAGATAGAAGGAACATTCCTCAATATCATAAAAGCCATCTATGAAAAACCCACAGCAAGTATCGTTATTAATGGGGAAAAGCTGAGAGCTTTTCCCTTAAGGTCAGGAACATGACAGGGATGCCCATTCTCACCACTATTGTTCAACATAGTAGTAGAAGTCCTAGCCCCAGCAATCAGACAACAACAACAAAAATAAATAAAAGGCATCCAAACTGGCAAAGAAATCAAACTCTCTCTTTGCAGGCGACATGATACTTTATGTGGAAAACTCAAAAGACTCCACCCCCAAATTGCTAGAACTCATACTCAACTCAGCAATTTGGCAGGATAGAAATCAATGCACAGAAATCAGTTGCTTTTCTATACAAAAACAATGTAAATGTGGAAAGAGAAATTAAGGAATTGATTCCATTCACAATAGCAATAAAAGTCATAAGATACCTAGGAATAAACCTAACCAGAAAGGTAAAGAATCTGTTCTCTAGAAACTACAGAACACTTATGAAGGAAAATGAGGAAGACTCAGAAAAATGGGAAAACATTCCATGCTCATGGATTGGAAGAATAAATATTGTTAAAATGTCTATCCTGCAAAAATGAAGGGGGGGGACATTGGAGGGGAAGATGAACCATGAGAGACTATGGACTCTGAGAAACAAACTGATGGTCCTGGAGGGGAGGGGGGTGGGGGGATGGGTTGGCCTGGTGATGGGTATTAAAGAGGGCACATATTGAATGGAGCACTGGGTGTTATATGCAAACAATGAATCATGGAACACTACATCAAAAACTAATGATGTAATGTATGGTGATTAACATAACACAATAAAAAAAAATGTCTATCCTGCCCAGAGCAATTTACACTTTCAATGCCATCCCTATTAAAATACCATTGGTATTTTTCAAAGAGCTGGAACAAACAATCCTAAAATTTGTATGGAACCAGAAAAGACCCTGAATCACCAAGGGAATGATGAAAATGAAAAACAAAGCGAGGGTCATCACATTGCCTAACTTCAAGCTACAATACAAAGCTATGATCATGAAGACAGCATGGTACCGGCACAAAAACAGACACATAGATCAATGGAACAGAATAGAGAACCCAGAAATGGACTCTCAACTCTATGGTCAACTAATCTTTGACAAAGCAGGAAAGAATATCCAATGGAAAAAGGACAGTCTCTTCAACAAATGGTGCTGGGAAAATGGACAGCCACATGCAGAATGAAATTGGACCATTTCCTTACACCATACACAAAGATAGACGCAAAATGGATGAAAGACCTAAATGTGAGACAAGAATCCATCAAAATCCTAGAGAAGAACATAGGCAGTAACCTCTTTGACATTGGCCACAGTAACTTCTTTCATGACACATTTCTAAAGGCATGGGAAACAAAAGCAAAAATGAACTTTTGGGATTTCATCAAGATGAAAAGCTTCTGCACAGCAAAGGAAACAGTCAACAAAACAAAGAGGCAGCCCACCGAATGGGAGAAGATATTTGCTAATGACATTACAGATAAAGGGCTGATATCCAAGATCTATAAAGAACTTCTCAAACTCAACACTCAAAAAACAAATAACCCAGTCAAAAATGGGCAGAAGACATGAAGAGACTCTTCTCCAAAGAAGACATACAAATGGCTAACAGACATATGAAAAAATGGTCAACATCACTAGCCATCAGAGAAATACAAATCAAAACCACAATGAGATACCACCTTACACCAGTTAGAATGGCAAAAATTAACAAAACAAGAAACAACAAATGTTAGCGAGGATGTGGAGAAAGGGGAACCCTCTTACAGTGTTGGTGGGAATGCAAGTTGGTACAGCCACTCTGGAAAACACTATGGAGGTTCCTCAAGATGTTAAAAATAGAGCTACCCTACTACCCAGCAATTGCACTACTAGGTATTTACCCCAAAGACACAGAGGTACTGAAAAGAAGCAGCACATACACCCTAATGTACATAACAGCAATGTCCACAATAGCCAAACTGTGGAAGGAGTTGAGATGTCCTTCAACAAATGAATGGATAAAGAAGATGTGGTACATATATGCAATGGAATATTATTCAGCCATCAGAAAGGGTGAATACCCACCATTTGCATTGACATGGATGGAATTGGAGGGGATTATGCTAAGTGAAGTAAGTCAATTAGAGAAATACAATTATCATATGGTTTCACTGAGATGTGAAACATAAGCAATAGCACAGAGGACTACAGGGGAAGGGAGAGAAATCTGAAAGTGGAGAAATCAGAGAGGTAGATGAACCATGAGAGACAATGGACCCTGGGAAATGAACTGAGGGTCTCAGAAAGGACAAAGGTGGGGGCAGGGGTAATGGACTGATTGGTATTGAGGAGGACAGGTGTTGTGATGTGCACTGGGTATTATATGTAACTAATAAATCATTGAACTCTACATCAAAAACTAATGATGTACTATACAGTGGCTAACTGAACATAATAAAAAAAATAAGAGCACAGATAGATTGTAAGTTAAAAGATGGAGAATAACATTTAAACCATAGTAAAATTGGTGTGACTTAACTAAATTAAATTAAATTTAAACCACAATGACACATGATTACTTACTTATTAGAATGGCTCAAATCAAAAAAAGATAGACAAAACTATTTGTTGTAAAAGATATGAAGCAACCAAAGCTCTCATACACCAGTTGTGGAAGTAAAAAGTGGTACATTATTATTCAAAAAAGCCTAGCAGATATTATTATAATCAAACATATTCTTAGAAATTCCATTCTTAAAAATATAGTGTATATGCTCTAAATAAATAAATAAAAATTATATGCAAGTAAATCGTTCATAGCAGCTATTCACAATAGTCCAATACTAGAAAAATTCTGGATGTCCATCAACAAGAGCTAATAAAGAAATTGTGATATATTCATACAATGACATATCACACAGTAATATAAAAAAGAAACTATTATTAGTTGAACCAACATAGATTAATCTCAGTGTAACATGTAGTGTAAAAAAAAACAAAACCTCAGCATACAGAGTATATATTGTATAATTCCTTGTTTATAAATTTTAAATATAGACTAAACTAATGGATAATAAGAGAAATTAAATTAATATTTAAGGGACATTAGTAATATAAGGGACAGGAGATAATTTTCTGAAGGAGGGTTAGAAATATGGTTACATGGACATTTGAAACACACATAAATGCAAGTAAAAATTAAGCCAGGGCCCCTGGGTGGCTCAGTCATTAAGTGTCTGCATTTGGCTCAGCTAATGATCCCAATGTCCTGGGATCTAGCCCCGCATCAGGCTCCCTGCTCTGCGGGGTGTCTGCTTCTCCCTCTTCTACTCCCCCTGCTTGTGTTCCCTCTCTGGCTGTCTCTCTCTCTGTCAAATAAATAAAAATAAAATCTTTTTAAAAAATTAAGCCATATACTTACTCTTTGTATATTTTATTATGTATGAATTGTACTTTAAATAAAAATATAAAGGAGGGCGCCTGGGTGGCTCAGTTGGTTAAGCGACTGCCTTCGGCTCAGGTCATGATCCTGGAGTCCCTGGATCAAGTCCCGCATCGGGCTCCCTGCTCGGCAGGGAGTCTGCTTCTCCCTCTGACCCTCCTCCCTCTCATGCTCTCTGTCTCTCATTCTCTCTGTCTCAAATAAATGGATGAAATCTTAAAAAAAAAAAAAAGAATGTTTAAAAAAATATATAAAGGAAAATAAACACTTTCAAGAAATCAAATTAAATATAAAATTACTCATTCTCAAAATCTGTCTTATATTTATTTCCTAGCTCTGTAAAAAGTATCAATAATCCAGACTCAAAACCTCAGAATTCTATGAAATTATTTTATTTCCTTACTTCTCTCTTTTAACTGGTCACCAATTTTCCCTCTATAATGGTTATTAATTGTGTCCCATTCTTTCACTTAGAAAAATCGTTTCCTGGATTAGGCTCTTAGTTTAGTCTATTTTAAAAATATTTCTAACTTTACTAAAAGTTTTATTTCTTCTTTGTTCCAATACTTACTACATTTCCTATAATTTGCTTTTTCTTTTTTTTCAAAAATTTTATTTATTTATTCATTTGAGGGAGAGAGAGAGAGAGAGAACAAGAGAGAATGCATGGGCAGGGGGAAGGGCAGAGAGAGAAGCAGACTCTTTGCTAGGCAAGGAGCCCTATGCAGGACTTAATCCCAGGACCCTGGGATCATGACCTGAACCGACAGCAGATACTCAACTGACTGAGCCACCCAGGCGCCCCAACATAGCCAATAATTTTTAACTATCATGCATGTATTTAAACCGTCTGACCACCTGGAATTTCGTGTCTTCTCCCTGAAGCTTAGTTTGGAAAATGCAGTAGTATATCTTCCATAAACATGGCTTTAAGCCCTTCTGAAACTAATTGGCATCTTCCATGATTTCCCCAGCCCATGGTGTATATGTAATGTAGCAATTTAGTACTCACCTTATTCTGGCTTATTTTTCAGTTAGTTAATGGCTTCTCTCTTGTTATAAAATAGTAATGTCTTTTTATTATTTATATTCCTTGCTGTCTCACAGAGCTCTGTGCACATATAATTTGCTAGATTAATTTTGAATTAAATAAATGTTATTGGTGAATTAACCTATCAATTGTCCTTTTCAAGTATTTTCCTTCAGAAATCTTTGTCTTAATGAATTCTAACTTCTCAAAGAAAATTAATTTGATTATTGAGCATCACATTTTCAAAAGAAAACAATGGAAACTACCATGAAACTCTAATGCTGGTTATGGGTATCATTTAAAATGGTTCGCCAAGAGAAGAAAAATCTTAGAAAATGCTACAACCAAAAACAGAGGGAATTATACACTATGCACAATTTTAATTCTAACATTGCCATTTTTTTGTGGTTTGAGGGCAAAATGTTCACATTTATCAATTTTTGCTTCTTGTTTCTCCTCATGTTAACCTTACACATAGCATGCTGTACAATTAAAACAACAAAATAACAAATGATATATTAAAAATGTAGCATTTTTGCAACAATTCCTTAAAATGAATTTTCAATTGCAGTGGCACCATTTTTTAATCACTAGAAAAGTGTACTAATGGTCCTTTCAGTTCAAATAAAAAATGGTAAGATCAAAGCTTGTTCTAATCTATGTCTTACCTTGTTTTGACTGAATCTCAGGATGAAAATATGCAGTTTCTCTTTATTTTGGTTAAGTCTTTGATCTTTTTAAAACAGGCATATCTGGTAAAGGAAATAGCTAGAAAAGGTAAAAAACACATAATAATGTTTACTACTTGTGTTGTAAAATGGGTTCAAGTTTGTTAAGTGTTTGAGGTAAATATGAATTCAGAGTGTTTAGGTTCCTGGTCACTTAGTTTTGGTTGAGGTAAATACCTAAAGCTATTTAAATTTTTAAAGACTTCAGTAATGTAAGTAAATGTTTTCAGTTTGGATATCTGCATGTAATACTATGTGGAATCTTACGAAAGAAAAGCAAAATAATAGAATTAAAAGCAGTTTAATAGTTCAGTCTGTATCTTAAGAATAAACTTAATATCCTACTTTAAACAAACAGGTAATGTAGTATTCTTTTTTTTCTTATTTTCTTTATTTACTAACAACTGCTTTTATATTTACTTAATTTACTTTTAGTCCCATGTGTCCCTTTTGTATCTGTGTTTGGGCCTAGAGTTTGAGTTGAAAAAAGGAGAACAAATCAATTCGCAATCTGGTTTTTATACTATATATATGCACACACACACTGTAACTTCTATTTGTTTGGAAAAGTAAATTGATAATACATTGATTGCCAATAATTTTGAAGCAATATATGTATATGCATGTATATATGTATATACAGACATACACACACTCAAAGAGATGATCCTTTCTTATTTAAAAAAAACATACCAGATAAGGTAATTAACAATTTTTATAAGAACAAGCATCTTACAATATTTAAACATTTATACTACACTAATATCATCTTTAAAATTATTGGCAATCAATGTATCATCGATTCACTTTTCCAAGCAGATAGGATTCACTTCTTTTATCATGGATCAGTCTTTTCTAATGATGATAAAATAGCTGGGTATAACTCACCACTTGCAAATGTGATGTTTAATCTAATCTCTTCATTTGCCTTTTTATTATGTTTACTATTCTCCTTGTATTAGTAGTTCTATTCTTTGCACATCTCTTCCTTAAAAAGTATGTTTTCTAAATGGTAAGTATATTTTTAAGAGAGAAGTTTCCTCAAGTCTATACCTGTGTTTTATTTGTTAGTTTTGTTTTATTTTGTGTTTTGTTTTTTTCAGTCACTGATTTGCCCCAAGAAAAAAAGTGTTGCTCTACTGATTGTGATATTATCCTTTTGGGGGGATGCCTGCAAGTCATTTCAACTGGGAATTTTATAGATGTTTGCATTAATCTTTTTCCTTGAGAACAGAGACTAACTTTGCTTTGCTGGCACACATATATCTCAGAAATCAACAAATTATTTCAATATCTGTCTGTTTAATACTTATTTGTATCTACTGTTCACAAAGAGTGGTTCTAAGCCTATCCCATGATCTGAAAGCTTTAAATGATTTCATGAAACTCTATTGCAAATACCACCACAAAACACTTACAGAGACATAACTGGGTATTTCACATTTCACTAGTTTAGTTTTAAACCCTCTTAAGACCAATCAAGTTATCTTTTACAGTACGGATAGAAAGAACTTTTTAGGTAAGAAGACCCCTTTAGAGAAGTTTCAGGATAAAAAAAAAAATAGGCATAGTTCTGTGCCTTGGGAGTAGAGAGAAAGAAGAATGGATACACATTCTTTGTTGGTAAAGTATTTTTTGGTTGTATTTTGTCTTTTAAAATCTGTCTACTGCCCCAACCTACCAATAGACAATGGTCACCTGACCCTAAGAGCCCTGTATGATATTTCAACACCCATAAATCCTCTTTAAAGCATGAGAATAAATTAGAACATTCTGCAATTAATAGAGTGTGATATTTACAAAGCCAGAGTACTTTTCTAAGAGCTTAATAGTAGAACTCTCACACAAGTAAAATGAACCTGTATCAACATTTATTTTATCTTTCATGAGGTAATCAGTGAAATGGGAAAGCTGGTTCCAAAAACATGTGAGAAAGAAAAAAATTGTGGACTTAAAAAAAAAAAAACAAGAATGTTAGAATAAGATAGCTAGTTTAGAGTTAAAACTGTTTAATATCTTTCAACAAATGGTTCTGGGAAAACTGGATATTCACCTCCAAATGATTAAGTTGGATCCTTACTTTACATAATATACAAAGATCATCAATAATATCCAAATATTATCCTTGATCCCTCCCAAAATTACTCTTACTATGTTTGGCCCTGATTATTTATGTAGATGTAGAAAGAGGTAGTAAAACTTATGGGTGAAGATATCCCTCCTCAAGGTTCTCAAGTATGCTAAGATCTGTGGCCTTGTAGAAGTGACTTCCTTATTACTTATGAGGCTGAACCATAAGCAAGTATCAACCTTTTCCTGGGAGAATTTGGTAGGCATTGGATCAACATTTAGAGTGCAATCTTTGTTTTGTTTTTAATGGTGGAGTTTTAGTAACAAAGATGTATAGCCTTGGATGTCCAATTCAATCCCAGGTAAAAGAACAGATCCTTAATGAAATTATGGAAATAACATATTGCCAGTTAAAGTATATTGTTCTGAAAAATAAAGTATATCATTCTTAATTTTCTGAGTAAAATAAAAAGCAGATCCTGTTTAAATGACATACATCAGTTATGGGAATAAGTTAAAAAAGGAAGGAAAGCACTCTAGTATAACCATTAGAAAATAAAACAGTAAAACAACATTGCTACTGAGGAGGAGGAGTTAGGATGGTGGAGAAGTAGGGAGACCCTGGGCTTTCCTAGTCCCTTGAACACAGTTATGTTGAGGTCAGATTACTTGGAACATCCAGGAAATTGATCTGAGGTTTGGAAGAAGCATCTCCACAGCTGGAGGGAGACAGCATGGCATGTGTGTGAAAGTGAATTGGGGGAGAGGAAAGCTTGTGCCATGAAGGGGAGGGAATACTTCCTGTGGAGAAAGAAAAGGGAGACTGGGAGAGAGGGGTTGAGAGAGTGCATCCTTGGACTCACACAAGAAGAAAACCTTTCGGACCACGGACTGGGGAGCTGGGGAAACTGAGTGGTGCAGGTTTATTTTCAGTGAGTGGAGCTCAAACTCTGAGTTTAGGAAGTGCACAACTTTCACTGGAGCGGAACTATAGCATGTGCTCTTGGAGGGAAGGAGGGCTTTGGCCTGGGAGGGTGCAGAGTGGTGTAGCAATATCTTGGGTCACACTGCAAGAGATTGTTCCCCTTCCTGGAGTACATTTGGAAGACGTTACATTGCCTCTCCAAGGACAAAAGACTCTGTAGACACCAGCAAATGGCCTTTCATCTGCCGAGAACAAAGGAGTGCACAGAGGGTGGATAACATGGTTGCTGCTTTTCCAGGTGACGCACCATAGATTCTGTGCTCATCACAGGAAAGGGCTGTTTTTCTGGGATAGAGGGCACAAGTTGAGCACAGCTAGGCTCTAATTGGGAGGAGGGAGTGGATCCAAGTGATACAAGCTCTTTTAAGATTTGGAGTTTTGCAGTTTTACCAGCCATGCAAAAAGTAAAATGCAGGAGCGCTGGGCCCTGGGTGCCTGGACACTCATTTTTCTGTGATGGCTTCCTGAGCAGCAGGGGGAGGGTGAGATAAGATTCCCTGTCTGGGGATGAGAGAGTGGGGGTGGTGCCATATTACCTCTGCTACCAACATGGTTTGACTTCAAAGAGCAATAGAGTGGCCCCCAGTGGAGGTGGAAGCTGCTTACATCAAACCCTGTCCCACTGTGCTTGGCAAGTGCTTTTTTTTTACTGGCACAGGAATAAATCTGAGCCAGTGCAATGGGCCTCTCCCCCAGAAGAGCAACATAGGCAACACATTGCATGCACCAAGTCTACTGATTATACAGTGCTTCAAAGCATCCCCTTTAGTTCTGGAGGAAATAGAACCAAGCTGTATTTTTTTTTTCTTATTCTTTTTCTTTTCTTTTCCTTTCTTTTATCTTTTTTCCCCTTTGGAATCAGGCCTATAATTATTCTGTTTGTTTATTTGATTTTTTTTTTCATTTTCCTCTCTTCTGGATGTGACTTTTTTGTTGTCTTCTTTTTCTTTCTTTCTTTCTTTCTTTCTTTCTTTCTTTCTTTCTTTCTTT
>NW_023270642.1:4354123-4372393 GCF_011800145.1 Mirounga leonina
TTTCTTTCTTTCTTTCTTTCTTTCTTTCTTTCTTTCTTTCTTTCTTTCTTTCTTTCTTTTTTTCCTTTGGAATCAAGCTTATAGTTTTTCGATTGTTTGCTTTTTTTCTTTCCTTTGCCTTATCTCTTTTTTGGGTGGATCAAGCTTTTTTTCTTTTTCTTTTTTCTTTTTCTCTCTCTCCTTTTTTCCAAGTTTTTTTCAACAAATAAAATCAAAGCACACCCAGATAGATAAAGGTCCAACACTCCCCACTGTAAGCAAGGGGGAACTCTGCAGAGAACTGATCAGTGAGAAAGACCAGCCAAAATGCAACAGAAAAGTGCACACAGCAAACTCCAGAAATACTTTCTGAAGTGCCAGGACCTGGACAGTGTATGACCCCTTTTTAATATAGCATTACTCTGAGGTACAGGAAACATAATAAGCTTTCAAACACACAAAAGACAGAAACAGCCAAAATGACAAGACAGAGGAATTCTCCACAAAAGAAAGGACAGGAAGATATCACAGCCAGGGACTTGATGAAAAAAGATATAATAATTATATCTGAACCATAGAGAACTGGCAAGCCAAAAAGACTGGCATGATATATTCAATGTGCTAAATGGGAAAAATATGCAGCCAAGAAAACTTTATCCAGCACGGCTGTCATTCAGAATAGAAGAGATGAAGAGTTTCCAAGACAAGCAAAAACTAAAGAAGTACGTGAACACTAAACCAGCTCTGCAAGAAATACTAAAGGGGACCTTATGACCAGGAAGGAGAGACCAAAATTAACAAAGACTAGAAAGGAACAGAGACAATCTACAGAAACAGTGAAGTTATAGGTAATACAATTGCACTAAATGCATACCTTTCAACAATTACTCTGAATGTAAATGGACTAAATGCTCCAATCAAAAGATATAGGGTACCAGGAATGGATAAAACAACAACAAAAACAACAACAAAATCCATTGATATGCTGCTTACAAGAGCCTCATTTTAGACCCAAAGACACTTCCAGACTGAAAGTGAGGGGGTGGAGAAATTGTTCTGATGCTAATGTACATCAAAAGAAAGCTGGAGTAGTCATCCTTATATCCTTATATCAGACAAATTAGATTTTGAATAAAAGATGAAGAAAGACATTGTTTCATTACAAAGGTTCTATCCAACAAGAAGATCTAACAATTGTAACTATTTATGCCCCTAACTTGGCAGCAGCCAAATATATAAATCAGTTAATAACAAACTTAAAGAAACTCATTGATAATACTACAATAATAGTAGAGGACATTAACACCCCACTCACAGCAATGGACAGATATCTAAGCAGAAAATCAACAAGGAAACAAGGGCTTTAAATGACTTACTGGACCAGATGAACTTAACAAATATATTCAGGGCATTTCATCCTAAAGCAGCAGAATACACATTCTTTTTGAGTGCATATGGAGCATTCTCCAAAATAGATCACATACTGGGTCACAAATCAGACCTCAACAAATAAAAATAGATTGACATCATACCATGCATATTTTCAGACTATAATGCTATGAAACTTGAAATCAACCATAAGAAAAAAGTTAGGAAGAACCACAAATACATGGAGGTCAAAGAACATCCTACTAAAGAATGAATGGGTCAACCAGGAAATTAAAGAAGAATTAACAAAAATACGTGGAAGCAAATGGACATGAAAACATGACAGTCCAAAATGTTTGGGATGCATCAAAGGTGGTCCTAAGTGGGAAGTATACAGCAAAACAGGCCTTCCTCAAGAAGCAACAAAAGTCTACAATACACAACCTCATAAAACTAAACAAGCTGGAAAAAAGAACAGCAAACAAAACCTAACCCAGGAAGAAAATTCTCAAAAGCACGACCTCATACATATAAAGGAGCTGGAAAAACAACAGCAAATAAAGCCTAAATCTAGCAGGAGAAGGGAAATAATAAAGATTAGAGCAGATATCAAAGATATAGAAATTAAAAAAAAAAACACAGTAGAACAGATCAATGAAACTAGGAAGTGGTTCTTTGAAATAATTAATAAGATTGATAAACCCCTAGCAAGACTCATCAAAAAGAAGAGAAAGGACCCAAGTAAATAAAATCATAAATGAAAGAGGAGAGATTACAACCAACACTGAAGAAATACAAACAAATATAAGAGAACATTATGAGCAACTATATGCCAACAAATTAGGCGATCTGGAAGAAATGGATGCATTCCTAGAAAATATAAACTATCAGAACTGAACAGGAAGAAATAGATAATCTGAACAGACCCATCACCAGTAAGGAACTTGAAGCAGTAATCAAGAACCTCCCAACCAACAAGAGTCCTAGACCAAATAGTCCATAAGGGAATTCTACCAAACATCTAAAGAATTAATACCTATTCTTCTGAAACTGTTCCAAAAAAAATAGAAATAGAAGGAAATCTTCCAAACTCATTCTCTGAGGCCACATTACCCTGATCCCCAAACCAGAGAAAGACCTCACTAAAAAGGAGAATTATAAACCAATATACCTGATGAACATGGATGCAAAAATTCTCCATAAGATACTGGCTAATTGGATCCAACAGTACATTAATAGGATTATTCACCATAAAGAAATGGGATTTATTCCTGGGCTGCAGGGGAGGTTCAACATCCACAAATCAATCAATATGATACAGCCCATTAATAAAAGAAAGGATAAGAACTATATGATCCTCTCAATAGATGCAGAAAAAGCATTTGGCAAAATTCAGCATCCTTTCTTGATAAAATCCCTCAACAAAGTAAGGATAGAAGGAACATACCTCAACATCATAAAGCCTATATATGAAAGGCCCACAGCTAATATCATCCTCATTGGGGAAAAACTGAGAACATTTCTGCTAAGGACAGGAACACGAAAGGAATATCCACTCTCACCACTGTTGTTCAACATAGTACTGGAAGTCCTGGCCTCAGCAATCAGACAACAACAACAACAACAACAAAAATAAAAGACATCCAGCCCAGCAAGGAAAAGTCAAACTTTCACTCTTCACAGTCAACATGATCCTCTATGTAGAAAACCCAAAGGACTCCACCAAAAAAATGTTAGAACTGATGCAGGAATTCAGCAAAGTTGCAGGATATAAAATCCACACATAGAAGTCTGTTGCATTTCTGTACACCAGTAATGAAGCAGCAGAAAGAGAAATCAAGGAATCAATCCATTTACAATTGCACCAAAAACCGTAAGATACCTAGGAATAAACCTGAGAAGGTAAAGAATCTGTACTCTATAAACTATAGAACACTTATGAAGGAAACTGAGGAAGACAAAAAGAAATGAAAAACATTAATTGCTCATGGATTGGAAGAAAAATATTGTTAAAATGTGTAAGCTACCCAGAGCAATCTGCACATTCAATGTAATCCCTATCAAAATACCATCACCATTTTTAATACAGCTGCAACAAATAATCCTAAAATTTGTATGGAACAAAAAAATACCCCAAATAGCCAAAGGAATGTTGAAAAAGAAAACCAAAACTGGTGGCATCACAATTCCATACTTCAAGCTGTATTTCAAAGTTGTAACCATCAAGACAGTATGGTACTGGCACAAAAACAGACACATAGAACAGAATAGAGAATCCAGAAATGGACCCTCAACTAATCTTCAACAAAGCAGGAAAGAATATCCAATGGAAAAAAGATAATTTCTCCAACAAATGGTGTTGGAAAAACTGGACAGCCACATGCAGAAGAATGAAACTGGACCACTTTTTTATATCATACACAAAAATGAACTCAAAATGGATGAAAGACCTAAATGTGAGACAGGAATCCATCAAAATCCTAGAGTAGAACACAGGCAGCAACCTCTTTGACCTTGGTGTAGCAAATTTTTACTATACCCTTCTCCAGAGGCCAAGGAAACAGAAGCAAAAACAAACTATTGGGACTTAATCAAGATAAAAACTTCTGCATAGTGAAGGAAAGAACCTACAGAATGGGAGAAGGTATTTGCAAGTGACATGTCAGATAAAGGGCTAGTATCCAAAACCTATGAAGAACTTCTCAAACTCAATACCCAAAAAACAAATAATCCAATCAAGAAATGGGCAGAAGACATGAACAGACATTTCTCCAAGGAAGACATACAAATGGCCAACAGACACATGAAAAAATGCTCAACATCACTCTGCATCAGGGAAATACAATCAAAACCACAATGAGATACCACTTCACACTGGTCAGAATGGCTAAAATTAACAAGTCAGGAAACGACAGATGTTGGCGAGGATGTGGAGAAAGGGGAACCCTCTTACACTGTTGGTGGGAATGCAAGCTGGTGCAGCCACTCTGGAAAACAGTATGGAGGTTCCTCAAAAATTTAAAAATAGAACTACCCTATGACCCAGCAGTTGCACTCCTAGGTAGTTATCCAAAGGATGCAAACATAGTGATTCGAAGGGGCACATGCACCCCACCAATGTCCACAATAGCCCAAATATGGAAAGAGCCCAGATGTCCACGTAATATGACTTTTTAAATAGAAAATATTTGAGCAGCAATGTCCACAATAGCCAAAGTAAGGAAAGAGCCTAAATGACCATGTAATTTGAATATTTAAATACAAAATATTTGAGCTTAATTCTTCATTAAGATAAAAATTAATTTGACCTTTCTTAACCTCTTTTATTATTTACTAATTAGATAATTTAATATGCTTAATATGAAACATGGCAAAATATAAAACTTTAATTGAATTGGATTATTATTCTGACAACTTATATAACAACAGTCATTATGTTTTAAAGTGTACGAAACTATGGACTCTGAGAAACAAACAGGGTTTTAGAGGGGAGGGGGGTGGGGGGATTGGTTAGCCCAGTGATGGGTATTAAGGAGGGCACGTACTGCATGGAGCACTGGGTGTTATATGAAAACAATGGATCGTGGATCACCACATCAAAAATAATGATGTATTGTATGGTGACTAACATAACATAATAAAAATAAATAAATAAATAAAAAAATAAAGTGTATTAGCTTAAACATAATTTTCAAGATTCTTAATTAATTTAGGATTTGGACTAGTACTAAAGTTAATTAACATCAATAATTTCAAAATCAGATATAATACCATAACTTTGCAGAGTGACACAATTATACCATTTATAAAGGTATAAAAGGGCTGTATATGTCTCTAGAGAATTATTTTACATGCTGGTCTGCTTTAAGTGTTGCATAAGCTTCTTAATTTTATACTTCTCTGTTCTCTGTAAAGGAAAGATATTTTGGTTAAAAGTTACAATTAATAAGGGGGCACCTGAGTAGCTCAGTTGGTTGAGCATCTGACTCTTGATTTCAGCTGAGGGTCGTGATCTTGGGGTCATGAGATCAACCTCCACATTGGGCTCTGTGCTCAGTGTGGAATCTGCTTGGGATTCTCTCTTTCCCTCTGCCCTTCCCCCCGCTCTCTTCCTCTCTCTCTTTCTATCAAAATAAATAAATAAAATCTTCTTTTTTAAAAGTTACTTAATAAGAATAGTTGTAGTTGAGCAAGAATATTTATGGCAAATTATATGTGAGAATAGGATGTATTTTTTTTTAAGATTTTTTTATTTATTTGAGAGAGAGAATGAGAGAGAGAGAGCGCACATGAGAGGGGGGAGGGTCAGAGGGAGAAGCAGACTCCCTGCTGAGCAGGAAGCCCGATGCGGGACTCGATCCCGGGACTCCAGGATCATGACCTGAGCCGAAGGCAGTTGTTTAACCAACTGAGCCACCCAGGCGCCCTGAGAATAGGATGTATTTTTAAAGATACTTTTGTGGAGATTCAAAATATGAAAGAACATAATGAAGGAAAAAAGTTGAATGTGTATAGCAAGTTGTAGAATGACTAAAGAAATATTTATTTCCCTTTGATTATAATACCTTGCAAATGATGACTCTGAAAGACAAAATGAAATGTATATTAATGTAGCTAAAGTTGGCTCAAATTTGGTAGCTTTCTTATTAAAATAATTTAAATTCTTTAGTGCTAAATGTTATATTAAAGCAAAACTGGAATTTTGATTTTTCTCTCAATTCATTAAAATGAAAACATAATCTGGTAATATTCATTCTGCCTCAGGAGTACTAAAGGATCATTATTTCCCATTTGGGAATTTTCTTTAGGATATTCTAAATCTTAATGTGCTTCAAACATCATAAGTTAATTTGAAGCCTATAAATTTCCTTACAATTATAATTACATTTATTTCAAAATACTATATTGCACTTCCATGATT
This sequence comes from Mirounga leonina, assembly GCF_011800145.1. Lineage (NCBI taxonomy): Eukaryota > Metazoa > Chordata > Mammalia > Carnivora > Phocidae > Mirounga > Mirounga leonina. The sequence continues at coordinate 4,360,392 of NW_023270642.1, forward strand.
AGACAGCTACTGCCACAATTAGATACTCAGCATTTATTTATTTATTTATTTTTTAAAGATTATATTTATTTATTCATGAGAGACACAGAGAGAGAGGCAGAGGGAGAAGCAGGCTCCCAAGGAACAGAGAGCCTGATGCGGGACTTGATCCCAGGACTCTGGGATCATGACCTGAGCCGAAGGCAGACGCTTAACCATCTGAGCCACCCAGGTGCCCGATACTCAGCATTTATACTATATTAATCAACTGACAGATTTTTCTCTTGATAACATTTTTTATTTTTGCCCTGCCAAAATTATATCCTAAATTCAGAAAAATAGAACTTCTAGTATTTGTTTTAGGCCCAAAAGGATACCTTTTAGATTTCCTAGAGGACTCCAAAAAAATCATAAAGATTTTTCCCTACATAGTGAGTAATGCCAGGAGAAATTACACTTTTTTCTTCATTAGCTTTACACATTTGTATAAATTACATGAAAAAAAATGCCAAATCTAAAAAGGTCAGCCTTCCCTGGTTAATTTTACGCAGGTGAAGTATTATTGATATAAATGTTTCAGGGACTGTATATATTACCAAATAGATTGGAGGTTGTCATAGCCCTGATATGTTCATGCCTTCAGGTGAAACATTGACAAAATCTTTATGAAATAATGAAGTATTACACCCCAATGTAGAATTTTATCTCCTTCATTTTGATATTCTTGGTGCTGTAATAAGTTCAGCACATTTAGTCCCATCTGCAGGTAGATTATGCTTTCCTCCAACACTTACTTGAGTGTTTTGTTATAAACTAGCAACCACACTATTAAATCTTGTTACTTCAAAGGCTCAGAAGCACATAACATTATGAAAGGAGAGGGATGAGACATAATCTAGTGGAATAAATATTAATTGCACAGGCTAAAAAGAATTTATGAGGGAAATTCAAATGTGGATAGAAATTGTTTGTAGTAGAAATGTTTCTTTTTTTTTCTTTTTTTAAAGATTTAATTTAAATTCAAGTTAGTTAACATACAGTGTAATATTAGTTTCAGGGGTAGAATTTTCTGATTCATCAGTTGCATATAACACCCAGTGCTCATTATGTCAAGTGCCCTCCTTAATGTCCATCAACCACTTACCCCATCCCCCCACCAGCCTCTCCTCCAGCAATCCTCAGTTTGTTCCCTATAGTTAAGAGTTAATTATGGTTTGTCTCCCTCTCTGTTATTATCTTATTTTATTTTTTCTTCCCTTCCCTTATGTTCATCAGTTTTGTTTCATAATTCCACATATGAGTGAAATTATACGGCATTTGTCTTTCTCTGACTGACTTCTTTAGCATAGCTTAGCATAATACCCTCTAGTTCCATCCATGTCATTGCAAATGGCAAGATATCCTTCTTTTTGATGGCTGAGTAACACACACCATATATATATATAAAATCTTGTTTTTTTAAGATTTCATTTATTTATTTGACAAAGAAAGACGAGAGAGGGAACACAAGCAGGGGGAGTGGGAGAGGGAAAAGCAGGCTTCCCGCTGAGCAGGGAGCCTGACATGGGGCTCGATCCCAGGACCCTGGGACCATGACCTGAGCTAAAGGCAGATGCTTAAACAACTGAGCACCCAGGGGCCCCTATACCACATCTTCTTTATCCATTCATCTGTCCCCTACTATTATTGTAGTATTATCAATGTGTTTCTTTAATTTTGTTATTAATTCATGCATATACTTGACTGCTGCCAATTGAAGGGCATAAATAGTTACAATTGTTAGATCTTCTTCTTGGATAGATCATTTTATAATGATATAGTGTCCTTCCTCATCTTTTATTACAGTCTTTGGTTTAAAATCTAGTTTGTCCAATATAAGGATAACTACTCCAGGCTTCTCTTATTGTCCATTAGCATGATAAATGGTTCTCCACCCCCTCACTTTCAATCTGGAGGTGTCTTTGTGTCTATAATGAGTCTCTTGTAGACAGCATATCAACGGGTCTTTTTTTTTTTTATCCAATCTGATACCCTGTGTCTTTTGATTGGAGCCCTTAGTGCATTTACATTCAGAGTAATTATTGAAAGATATGAATTCAGTTCATATGTATTGTATTACCTTAAAGTCACTGTTTCTGTAGATTGTCTCTGTTCCCTTCTTGTTTTTGTTATTTTGGGGCTCTCTCTTTGCTCAAAGAATCCCCTATAATATTTCTTGCAGGGCTGGTTTAGTGTTCACAAATTCCTTTAGTTTTTGTTTGTTGTGGAAACTCTTTATGCCTCCTTTTATTCTAAATGACAGCCTTGCTGGATAAAGTATTCTTGGCTGCATATTTTCCCATTTATCACATTGACTATATCATGCCAGTCCTTTCTGGCCTGCCAGGTCTCTGTGGACAGGTCTGCTGCCAGCCTTATATGTGTACCTTTGTAGGTTAAGGACCTTTTGTCTCAAGCTGTTGTCAGGATTTTCTCTTTATATCTGAAATTTGCAAGCTTCACTATAATATGTTGAGGTTTTGATCTGTATTTATTTTGAGGGGGTTCTCTATGCCTCCTGGACCTGAATGTCTGTTTCCTCCCCCCACCAAACTTAGGGAAGTTCTCAACTATAATTTGTTCAAGTAAAACTTCTGCCCCCCCACCTTTCATTTTCTGGGACTTCTATTATTCAAATATTATTTCACTTTATGGTATTGCTGAGTTCTCAAAGTCACATTTCCTGATCCAGTAGTTGTTTTTCTCTCTTCTCAGCTTCCTCATTTTCCACCAGTTTGTCTTCTATATCACTGATTCTTTTCTGCCTTATTTATCCTCACTGTTAGAGCCTCCATTTTTCATTGCATCTCAGGAATAGCATTTTTAATTTTAGCTTGACTAGATTTAGGTTCTTTTATTTCTAGTGTAAAGGAGTCTCCAGTGTCTTCTATGTTTTTTTCAAGCCCAGCTAGTATTTTTATAATCATTGTTTTGAATTCTAGCTTTGACATCTTACTTATATCCATATTGATTAAGTCCCTGGTAGTGAGTACCACACTGTTCTTTCTTTTGTGGTGATATTCTCCAACTCATCATTATGTTCAGAAAAGAGTAGAAGAAAGAGAGCGAAAAGACAAAATAATAACAATGAATACAGAAAAGAAACAAAACAAACCAGAAGAAAACAAAAACAAAAAGAACAAATCAACAATGAAGTAAAACAAAACAAAACAATATAATAGATCCAGGATGTATTTTGGTCCATTTGTTAAAGGAAACTATATCCCAAAATAGGAAAGAATGAAAAACTTACACATATACAAAAATAAAATAAAACAAAATACAATGAAAGGAAACAAAAAATAAAAAGTATATATATATATATGTATATAGATGTATGTATATATATATGTATATATGTATATATATATACTTTATGTATGTATGTATATACATACATATATAAATATAAAAATTAAAAAGAAATTAAAAAATAAAATAGATGAAAAAAGAAATATGAGAAGCTAAAGAATTAATTAAAAAAAAAAAAAAGGAAAACTCAGATGTTATAAACTGTTTTCCCCAAGAGCTGAAGTTTTGCAGTTCTCTATGATCAGTAAACTTGGTGCTCACCATTTATTCCTACTGGTCTTCTGGGAATGGGGTCTGTCATGCTGATTCTCAGGTGCCCTTGCCCGGTGGAATTGCACCTCCCTTGCTGGGGGCAGGTTCAGTCTAAGCAGCTCCAGATTCTACCATGTGGTGCAATTTTGCTCCCTGAAGGATTTCAGTATTCCTGGAGGGGATGAAAATGGTGGCAACCTGATCTCTATTCCCAGAGTTGTAAGTTTACATTCCCTACTCTTCAGTAAGTGCTCACAGAAAAGTAGTCAATCACTCTTGTTTCCCTGGTTTCTGTCTGAATTCTGTGTTCACCCAGCCTGTGACCAAGTGTTATCTCAGGCATGCAACCTTGTTTCGAGTCTACAAACTTTATGGACTCCTGCGTTGGGGACCCCCCCTGTTCCTCCCTGGTGGGGGGGCAGTCTCCCCAGGCTTCTGCTTTTTTCTGGGTCCCTGCCAGGAGAGCAGTCAGTGGACCATGCGGCAGTTTCATGGTTTACAGCAACAGTGAGCAAAAAGCCAGCACCCAGACTTTCTGTTTGCAGCTGGCTTCCCTCATCTGATGCTTGGGAACTCTGTCATACTCAGGCACCGTTGCTCTTTTTGTGACCCCAGGGATCTGGAGACAATGCTGTCCTACCTGGGATTCCACCTTTCAGACAGGAACATTCTTAACTGGAGCAGACTTCTAAAAGTTCTGACTTTGTGCTCTTCTGCTTATAATACATTCTATTAGCCAGGTTCAGGGAGCTCTCTCCCCTCTGCAGTTTATTTTATTTTATTATTTATTTTATTATATATCACCCTGGATTCATAGCTTTTCTCCTCCTACCTTGGAAAATTGTTGCTTTTCCATTTGTAGAATTGCAACATTTCTTTTCTCAGATCTCAGGTTGATTTTGCAGATGTTCAGCATGATTTGATATCTAGCTGTATTCCAGGGACCAGATGAACTTAGGGTTCCCTAGTCCTTCACCATCTTAACCCCCCTCCCCTGAACTTTTGTATTAATCTTACAACATATTGTGACTTTAAAAAAAAAGTTTAAAAAAAAAGCTCTAACAAAAACAAAAATCTAAATAAATCTAATTTTCTCCAATATCTCTTTTCTAAATACATCCCCAAATAAAGGTTACCTTTATTCCCCTTGGGTAGAAGTTGGTCTACTTTACTTTGTATTTTAGTTTCAGAGGTGGAAACACTCCCCTCATTCTTGCAATTCAGAGAACAGTTTACTAAATAAAATGTATTGAACTCCCCAATTCTCTGCCTACAGTAGACCAAAGAAACTTTATTGTGGGCATGGCTAATGTGCTGGATAAAATTCATGGGGAATGAGCAGAAAGAACAAGACACAAGTTGAGATTGGAAAATAGAAGTTTTCTTTTCTCAATGTAACAAAATGAGAAATAAATTGCCAGACTCTTTCTTTTCTAGGAAGAGGAGGAGCAAGATGGTGGAAGAGTAGGACACCTAAATTTCATCTGGTCCCAGGAATTCAGCTAGATAGGTATCAAACCATTCTGAACACCTACAAACTCAACAGGAGATTGAAGAAAAGAATAACAGCAACTCTCTGAACAGATAAGTGACTACTTTCTGGAAGGTAGGACATGTGGAGAAGTGAATCCGAGGCAATATACAGGAAGATAGACCACAGGGGGAGGAAGCCGGCTACTGGCAAGTGATAGAGCAGTGGAGCACAAAATAGGAACTTTTAGAAGTCTGCTCCACTGAGGGACGTTTCTCCAGTGGCTAAGTGGGAGGTGGAACCCTCACTGAGACAGTGTGGTCTCAGGACCCTCAGGGTCACAGAAAGACCAGGGGTGAGTGAGTGTGGCAGAGCTCCCAAGTATCAGAGAGGGGAATCTGGCTGCAAAGACGGAGACAAGAAGTGGGCTCTCAGCTCGGGGTGGCCATAAACCATAATCCACAGCACAGTTGGGCCTCTACTCTTCAATCAGAGATCCAACAAGCGACAGATCTGGGGAGGATCCCCTTCTTCCCCCGGGAGGAGCAGCGCAGGACCCTGCAGCAGAAATCTTCTGGGTTTGAAGACTCCAAATGGGGTTGTGTGCCAGAGATAGAAACATTTGGTCACAGGCCAGGTGAGCACAGGAGCACAGCCAGAGACCAGGGAGACAGGAGTAATTGACTGTTTTTCTCTGGGGGCGCACTGAGGAATGGAGCCCTGAGTTCTCAGCTCCTCTGAGGCAGAGATTGGGAGGCTGCCATTTTCACTCTCGTCCTCCAAAGCTGTTCAGAAAGCTTGCAGGGAACAAAAGCTACAGAGAGCAAACCCAAGCAGATTACTTAGCCTGGCCCCTGGCAAGGGCAGGGCAATTCCTCCTCGGGCAAAGACATTTGAGAATCACTGCAAACAGTCCCCTCCACCAGAAGATCAGTAAGAAGAGCCAACCAAGACTAAGTTTACCAATCAATGAGAACTGCAGAACTCCAGCACTAGGTGAATACAGCACATAGAATTCATGGCTTTCTTTTTTTCCCATGCTTCTTTAGCCATTCAAAGTTAATTTTTTTAATTTTATTTTTTTCTTTTTCTATTTTTTTAATTTTTATTTTTCCTTTTTTCAACCAACATCTTATCAATTTCTTTTTTAAAAATCTTTTAATTTTCATTTTTAGAGTCATATTCTATCTTTTCATTATAATTAACATATATGTATATGTGTGTGTGTGTGTTTCTGTATTTAAAATTTTGATATACAGTTTCTACTAACACACCAAAATATACCCTAAATCTCTAGTGTATGGCTTTGTTCTACTTTCCTGCCTGATCACATTCTATCCTGTTGTTTTTTTTTTTTTTAGTTACTAAAATTTTTCTTCTTTCTTTTTTCAACCAACTTCTTATCAATTCCTTTTACAAAATTTTTCATAATTTTCATCTTTACAGTCATATTCCAACCCTTCATCATATTTACCCTTATTTTTGTACATATATGTTTTTCTTTCATTAAAATTTTGGGAGGCAGTTTCCTCTAACAGGCCAAAATATGCCCCAAACCTAGTGTATGGCTCTGATCTATTCACCAGCCTGATCATATTCCTTTCTTTTTTCTTTCTTTCCCTTCACCCGCCCCCCCCACCCAGTTTCGGGTCTATTCTGATTTGCTTAGTGTATATTTTTCTGGGGTTCTTGTTACACATTTAGCATTTTGTTCTCTGATTCATCTATTCTCCTCTGGACAAAATGACAAAACGGAAAAAATCACCTCAAAAGAAAGAACAAGAGGCAGTACCAACTTCCAGGGTCTTAATCAATACAGACATTAATAAGATGTCAGAACTACAGTTCAGAACGATGATTATACAGATACTAACTGGGCTTGAAAAAAGCATGGAAGATACTAGAGAATTCCTATCTGAAGAAATAGAAATTAAAATCTAATCATTGAAATCAAAAAGGATATTAATGAGGTGCAAACATAAATGGAGGCTCTGCTAGGATAAGTGAGGCAGAAGAGAGAATTAGTGGTATAGAAGACCAAATGATGGAGAATAAAAAAGCTGAGAAAAAGGGAGATAAACAACTACTAGATCACAAGGGCAGAATTCGAGAGATAAGTGATACCGTAAGACAAAACAATATTAGAATAACTGGGATCCCAGAAGAGGAAGATGAGAGAGAGGGGCAGAAGGTATATTGGAGCAAATTATAGCAGAGAACTTTCCTAATTTGAGGAAGGAAACAGGCATCAAAATCCAGGAGGCACAGGGTACCCCCCTCAAAATCAATAAAAATAGGTCAACACCTGACATCTAATAGTAAAACTTACAAATCTCAGAGACAAAGAGAAAATCCTGAAAGCAGCTCAGGACAAGAGGTCTGTAAACTAAAATGGTAGAAACGTTAGATTGACAGCAGACCTATCCACAGAGAACTGGCAGACCAGAAAGAAATGGCATGACATCTTCAGAGCACTAAATGAGAAAAATATGCAGCCAAGAATACTATATCCAGCTAGGCTGTCATTGAAAATAGAAGGAGAGATAAAAAGCTTCCAGGACAAACAAAAACTAAAGAAATTTGCAAACACAAAACCAGCCCTACAAGAAATATTGAAAGGGGTCCTCTAAGCACAGAGAGAGCCTCAAAGTAATATAGACCAGAAAGGAAAACAAACAATATACCGTAACAGTCACATTACAGGCAATACAATGGCACTAAATTCATATCTTTCAATAGTTACCCTGAATGTAAATAGGCTAAATGGTCCAATCAAAAGACACAGGCTCTCAGATTGGATGAAAAAACAAGACCCATCAATATGCTGCCTGCAAGAGACTCATTTTAGACCCAAAGACACCTCCAGATTGAAAGTGAGGAGGTGGAAAACCATTTAGCATGCTAATGGACATCAAAAGAAAGCTAAGGTGGCAATCCTTATATCAGACAAATTAGATTTTAAACCAAAGACTATAATAAGAGATGAGGAAGGACACTATACCAAATTCAAAGGATCTATCCAACAAGAAGATCTAACAATTGTAAATATCTATGGCCCTAACATGGGAGCACCAAATTATGTAAGCTGATTAATAACAAAATCAAAGAAACACATTGACAACAAAAAATAATAGTAGGGGACTTTAACACGCCCCTCACTGATATGGACAGATCATCTAAACAAAAGATCAACAAAGAAATAAAGTCTTTAAATGAAACACTGGACCAAATGGACTTCACAGATCTATTCAGAACATTCCATCCCAAAGTAACAGAATACACATTCTTCTCTAGTGCCCATGGAACATTCTCCAGAATAGATCACATCCTAGGTCACAAATCAGGTCTCAACCAGTACCAAAAGATTGGGATCATTCTCTGCATATATTTGGACCACAATGCTTTGAAACTGAAACTCAACCACAAGAGAAAGTTGGAAAGAACTCAAATACATGGAGGCTAAAGAGCATCCTACTAAAGAATGAATGGGCCAACCAAGAAATTAAAGAAGAACTAAAAAAATTCATGGAAACACATGAAAATGAAAACACAACTGTTCAAAATCTTTGGGATGCAGCAAAGGTGGTCCTAAAAGGAAAGTATACAGCAATACAAGCCTTTCTGTAGAAACAAGAAAGGTCTCAAATGCACAACCTAACCCTACACCTAAAGGAGCTGGAGAAAGAACAGCAAATATAGCCCAAAACCAGCAGGAGAAGAGAAATAATAAAGATCAGAGCAGATCAATGAAATAGAGACCAAAAGAACAGTAGAACAGATCAATGAAACTAGGAGCTGGTTCTTTGAAAGAATTAACAAGATTGATAAACCCCTGGCTAGACTTATAAAAAAGAAAAGAGAAATTACCCAAATAAATAAAATCATGAATGAAAGAAGAGTGATCACAACAAACACCAAAGAAATACAAACAATTATAAGAACATATTATGAGCAACTATATGCTAGCAAATTAGACAATCTGGAAGAAATGGATGCATTCCTAGAGACCTATAAACTACCAAAACTGAACCAGGAAGAAATAGAAAACCTGTACAGACCCATAACCAGTAAGGAAATTGAAGCATTCATCAAAAATCTCCCAACAAACAGGAGCCCATAGCCAGTTGGCTTCCCAGGGGAATCCTACCAAACATTTCAAGAAGAATTAATACCTATTCTTCTGAAACTGTTCCAAAAAATTGAAATAGAAGGAAAACTTACAAACTCATTTTAGGAGGCCAGAATTACCTTGATCCCAAAACCAGACAAAGACCCCACAAAAAGGAGAATTACAGACCAATACCTTTGAAGAACATGGATGCATCAATTCTCACCAAAATACTAGCCAATAGGATCCAACAGTACATTAAAAGGATTATTCACCAAAACCAAGTGGAATTTATCACTGGGCTGCAAGTTTGGCTCAACATCCACAAATCAATCAATGTGATACAATACATTAATAAAAGAAAGAACAAGAATCATATGATCCTCTCAATTCATGCAGAAAAAGCATTTTACAAAGTATACCATCCTTTCTTGATTAAAGCTCCTCACAGTGTAGGGATAGAGGGTAAATACCTCAAGATCATAAAAGCCATCTATGAAAATCCCATAGCAAATTTCATTCTCAATGGGGAAAAACTGATAGCTTTCCCCCTATGGCCAGGAACAGGGCAAGGAAGTCCACTATCATCACTGCTATTCAACATAGTACTAGAACTCCTAGCCTCAGCAATCAGACAACAAAAAGAAATCAAAGGCATCCTAATCAGCAAAGAAGAAGTCAAACTCTCACTCTTTGCAGATGATATGATACTCTATGTGGAAAACCCAAAGACTCCACCCCAAAACTGCTAAAACTCATACAGGAATTCAGTAAAGTGGCAGCATATAAAATCAATGCACAGAAATCAGTGGCATTCCTATACACCAACAAGACAGAAAAAAGAGATATCAAGGAGTCAATCCCATTTACAATTGCACCCAAAACCATAAGATACCTAGGAATAACTCTAACCAAAGAGGCAAAGGATCTGTACTAAGAAAACTATAGAATACTAAAGAAAGAAATTGAGGAGGACACAAAGAAATGGAAAAACGTTCTGTGCTCATGGATTGGAAGAAGCAATATTGTGAAAATGTCCATGCTACCTAAAGCAATGTACACATTTAATGCAATCCTTATCAAAATACCATCCACTTTTTTCAAAGAAATGGAACAAATCCTCCTAAAATTTGTATGGAACCAGAAAAGACCCCAAATAGCCAGAGGAATGTTGAAAAAGAAAAGCAAAGCTGGTGGCATCAAATTCCGGACTTCAAGTTCTATTACAAAGCTGTCATCATCAAGACAGCATGGTACTGGCACAAAAACAGACACATAGATCAATGGAACAGAATAGAGACCAGAAATAGACCCTCAACTCTATGGTCAACTAATCTTTGACAAAGCAGGAAAGCATGTCCAAAAGAAAAAAGACAGTCGCTTCAACAAATGGTGTTGGGAAAATTGGATAGCCACATGCAGAAGAATGAAACTGGACCATTTCCTTACACCACACACAAAAATAGACTCAAAATGGATGAAAGACCTAAATGTGAGACGCTAATCTATCAAAATTCTTGAGGAGAAGACAGGCAGCAACCTCTTCGACCTCAGCCACAGCAACTTCTTCCTAGACACATCACCAAAGGCAAGAGAAGCAAGGGCAAATATGAACTATTGGGACTTCATCAAGTTAAAAATCTCTTGCACAGCCAAGGAAACAGTCAACCAAACCAAAAGACAACTGACAGAATGGGAGAAGATATTTGCAAATGACATATCAGATAAAGGGCTAGTATCCAAAATCTATAAAGAACTTATCAAACTCAACACCCAAAGAACAAATGATCCAATCAAGAAATGGGCAGAAGACATGAACAGACATTTTTCCAAAGAAGACATCCAAATGGCCAACAGACACATGAAAAAGTGTCAACAACACTCAGCATCAGAGAAATACAAATCAAAACCTCAATGAGATACCACCTCACACCAGTCAGAATGCAAGTCAGGAAATGACAGATGTTGGCAGGGATGGGGAGAAAGTAGAACACTCCTACACTGTTGATGGGAATGCAAGCTGGTACAACCACTCTGGAAAACAGTACGGAGGTTCCTCAAAAAGTTGAAAATAGAGCTACCCTATGACCCAGCAATTGCACTACTGGGTATTTACCCCAAAGATACAACTGTAGTGATTCGAAGGGGTACATGCACCCCAATGTTTATAGCAGCAATGTCCACAATAGCCAAACTATGAAAAGAGCCAAGATGTCCATCAACAGGTGAATGGATAAAGAAGAAGTGGTATATATATACAATGGAATATTATGCAGCCATCAATAGAATGAAATCTTGCAATTTGCAATGACGTGGATGGAACTGGAGGGTACTATGCTGAGGAAATAAGTCAATCAGAGAAAGACAAGTATCATATGATCTCAATGATATGAAGAATTCTTAATCTCAGGAAACAAACTGAGGATTGCTGGAGTGGTGGGGGGTGGGAGGGATGGGGTGCCTGGGTAATAGACATTGGGGAGAGTATGTACTATGGTGAGTGCTGTGAATTTGTAAGACTGTTGAATCACAGACCTGTACCTCTGAAACAAATAATACATTATATGTTAAAAAAAAAACAACGGGGGGGGGGCACCTGGGTGGCTCAGTCGTTAAGTGTCTGCCTTTGGCTCAGGTCATGGTCCCAGGGTCCTGGGATCAAGCCCCACATCGGGCTCCCTGCTCTGCGGGAATCCTGCTTCTCCCTCTCCCACTCCCCCTGCTTGTGTTCCCTTTCTCGCTGTGTGTCTCTCTGTCAAATAAATAAAATCTTTAAAAAGAAGAAGAAGAAGAAGAAGAAGAAGAAGAAGAAGAAGAAGAAGAAGAAGAAGAAGAAGAAGA
>NW_023270642.1:4372403-4374785 GCF_011800145.1 Mirounga leonina
GAAGAAGAAGAAGAAGAAGAAGAAGAAGAAGAAGAAGAAGAAGAAGATAGTAGGAAGGGAAAAATGAAGCAGGGGAAATCGGAGGGGGAGACTAGTCATGAGAGACTATGGACTCTGAGAAACAAACTGAGGGTTCTAGAGGGGAGGGGGTGGTGGTGTGGGTTAGCCTGGTGATAGGTATTAAAGAGGGCACATACTGAATGGAGCACTGGGTGTTATCACAAACAATGAATCATGGAACACTACATCAAAAACTAATGATGTAATGTATGGTGTTTAACATAACATAATAAAATTTAAAAAATAAATAAAATAAAATAAAAAGGGCTAGCATCCAAAATCTATAAAGAACTTATCAAACTCAACACCAAAGAACAAATAATCGAATCAATAAATGGGCAGAAGACATGAACAGACATTTCTGCAAAGAAGACATCCAAGCAGCCAACAGACACATGAAAAATTGTTCAACATCACTGAGCATCAGGGAAATACAAATCAAAACCTCAGTGAGATACCACCTTACACCAGTCCGAATGCAAGTCAGGAAAAGACAAATGTTGGCGGGGATGTGGAGAAAGGGGAACCCTCCTACACTGTTGGTGGGAATGCAAGCTGGTGCAGCCACTCTGGAAAACAGTATGGAGGTTCCTCAAAAAGTTGAAAATAGAGCTATGCTACAACCCAGCAATTGCACTACTGGGTATTTACCCCAAAGATACAAATATAGTGACCCGAAGGGCTACGTGCACCCCGATGTTTATAGCAGCAATGTCCACTAGCCAAACTATGGGAAGAGCCAAGATGTCCATCAATAGATGAATGGATAAAGAAGATTTGGTATATATATATATATATATATATATCTAACCAAAGAGGCAAAGGATCTGTACTAAGAAAACTATAGAATACTAAAGAAAGAAATTGAGGAGGACACAAAGAAATGCAAAAACGTTCTGTGCTCATGGATTGGAAGAAGCAATATTGTGAAAATGTCCATGCTACCTAAAGCATATATATATATATATATATATATATATATATATATTACAGAATATTATGCAGCCATCCAAACAACCGAAATGTTGCCATTTGCAACAATGTGGATGGAACTAGAGGGTATTATGTTAAGCGAAATAAGTCAATCAGAGAAAGACAAGTATCATATGATCTCACTGATATGAGGAATTTGAGAAGACAGACGAGCATAGGGGAAGGGAGGAAAATATGAAACAAGATGAAAACAGAGAAACTCAATCTCAGGGAAAAACTGAGGGTTGCTGGAGTGGTTTGGGGTGAGAGGGATTAGGTGGCTGGGTGGTGGACATTGGGGAGGGTATGTGCTATGGTGAGGGCTGTGAATTGTGTAAGCCTGCTGAATCACAGACCTGTACCTCTGAAACAAATAATACATTATATGTTAAAAAAAAAAAAAAAGAAGAAGAAGAAGAGGAAGAAGATAGTAGGAAGGGAAAAAATAAGGGGGGCAAATTGGAGTGGGAGACGAATCATGAGAGACTATGGACTCTGAGAAACAAACTGAGGGTTTTAGAGGGGAGGGGGTGGGGGGATGGGTTGACCCGGTGGTAGGTATTAAAGAGTGCATGTATTCCATGGAGCACTGGGTGTTATACGCAAACAATGAATCATGGAACACTACATCAAAAACTAATGATGTATGGTGACTAAGATAACATAATAAAATAAAATTTAATTAAATTTTTTTCTAGGATATTATCTCTGAAAGTAGCACTAACTTATTTAATTGGCATGTAATAAATATCTTCAATAATTTCCACCCTAGAAGTTTACATAAATAATCCCAATACTGCTTTAGCCTAACAGGTCACAGCTGGTTAACCATCATTAATAATTCCCTGACATGGATTGACAAAATGTTTTAAGCCCAGGAGTCAACTCTAATCTATTTTTATCTGATGCTTAGAAGAATGCATTGAAACAATATGCTATGAGAGCTCTTTAAAAAAAGAATTAATAACACTCTTAGGTTATTTTAAAAATTAAATTAATACTTGTGAAATGTTCAGAACAAGTAATGTTTAGAACATGGTAAGCATGCACTGTGTGTTCTATCACTGTTATCACCTAATGAAATTTAGAGGACTTCACCTATCTTTTTAAAATATATTTAATGTCTAGAAAATTATACCTAGGGATGCCTGGGTGGCTCAGTCAATTAAGCATCTGCCTTCAGCTCAGGTCATGATCCCAGGGTCCTGGGATGGATCCCACATCGAGCTGCCTACTCGGTGAGGAGCCTGCTTCTCCCTCTCCCTCTGCAGCTCCCCCTGCTTGTGCTCTCTCTCTCTCTGTCAAATAAATAAATAAATAAATAAATAAATAAATAAATAAATAAATAAA